>NC_048895.1:6453682-6529312 GCF_011077185.1 Oxyura jamaicensis
CCCCCCCCCCCCCCCCCCCCCCCCCCCCCCCCCCCCCCCCCCCCCAAGTCCATGGAAACAATAGTTTTCCAGAGATCCTCATAAATACAAGGTTCCAGGCACTTCAGCCATGCTGGGTTTGCAAGATGATCAGCTAAGCCATAACCACCAACTCTGAGCCCTTGGCAAGGCAGCAGCAGAGCATCAGGAGTTCTCTGCTCTATTAGAGCCTAACTTTACTCTGAACCAGAAGTCATACCCAGAAAGCACAGCCTGGACCACTCAGAGAGAGATTAAAGAAAACACACACACCAGCACTCTGCATGCGTTCAAAGAAGTTTGGATGCCAGTGCATTTCTACTAACTACTTTCTACTAACCTAAGTTAGCATTTATACTAACCTCTTTTCAGGTAATAACTAAAACATATCAAATTCTAATTCATACCTGGAGAAGAATTTACTATCAAGCATTTATTGCCAATGTGCTACCTGAATTCTACACTTAAAAGGAATATGCTCTTTTATAGTTCAGCTCCCCTAAAAGAAGCTTCATTTGGGCTTTTACTTAGCTCTCACTAGCAAAGCAGACAAAGGAGTCTTCAAATTAAAGTTGATCTATAACAGAAGCAAGGAAAACAAACTGGAAATTAAAAGCAAAGGTCTGCTGAGGTACTGTATTGCATTAGCAGGGCCTGAGAATAATTGATCAGCAGCAATTATGCAATAAGCTGTCACTAAATTATGAAAATAAACCTCTACTGTACAGAAGTCAGCTAAGCTTTCTATTTATAATACCCCCCCACCATTCTTTTACAGGCAATTTCTTCTCATGGGAAAAAGCAAGAGGAATCTATCCAATGGGTGATCACAGACAGCTAGTGGCAAGTCTGACTTCCCTTCTAAAAATCTCAGGTGACAAACTACAACCTAATTAATCTTTTTTTTTTTTTTTTTTAAAAAAAAATAGCTATTTCAATTGCAACCTATTCAAGGTCAATGGGAAACTCTTAATAGTTTGTGTATAGAAAAAGCTAGTCCTAGCTTATATTTCTTTGTGCACAAAGAACATGAAAGAAAGTCAGATCAGGCAAAACAACCTCTTTCAAGTAGCTCCTGGAAAATCCTTCTGTGCATTCTTACTTTATTTCCCGTACAAGGATAAATTTTAAGAACATGCCTTTTTAATTTGTATTGTATTGAAAGCAATTTGCCTGTGAGCTTGCATACAAGCAAAACTAATTGACCTCACCTGCAAAAACAAGCATCAAAATCTAGATTTTTACTCCTTTCTAACAATTAAAAAGTTATTTTTTTGATTGTTTTCTTTAAAGAAAGTGTAAAGAAAAACAAATAAAAAAAACAGATACAGGGAAAAAAAACACTATAAGCTTCAGAGCCAGAAATACAACTTTCTTCTCCCAGATCAGCATCTAAGTATAACAAAAAATCGGATAAAGTCTATGGGCATTTATTACAAAGTTAGGTATCAATTCCAGAACAAAATTCATGGTAATAATTCTTGCTTAATAATACGTATGCAGTAGTTTCTCATGAGAAATTTAAATTTAACTTTCTTTATATAATGATTCATGAGCGAATTTGGTTTTGTTGGCAGGCCTGCATTAAAGAAAGTGACTTGCACCAAAAGGGAAAAGGATATTTTAAGAATGTTTGCGAGTTGTCTATTGTACCAGAACCCAGAGCAGTTTCTGCTGGGATGTTATTTTTAAACTCTGTTGCATTTATAACATGCAAGCTATATGACTCATCAAAACTTAAAAGAAAATAAAGTCTTGTTTCTGTGTTCACTTTAAAGATATTGGTCTAACTTGGCAAGCAGAAGTTATCTGAAAGCACCAGAAGGACAGCATTGTTTCAAGACTATGCAAATCAAGTGTGGGAAAGTTGCACCTTAAGTAAATAAGAGCACTAGTGCATGTCTGGGCAGTGAGTGGGAGGTAAGAGACTTAGAAAGAGAAAGGAAAGAAAAAAATTTGGAAACAAAGCCTGTTGTTCTGACTAGGAGACAGCAACCCCTACAAGGCATGTTTATTCTGATGACAGAAGCACAAATCACTGGTAGCCTTAACTGATATACTCCTCTCGCCATCTGGCCCCCCAATACTTACTACTTGCTAGGCTTTTTTTTTTTTAAATTAAAAAAGGTAGATAGATACAGTGTTTTGGAGGTTAACCATCATATAATTAGTACTGCTAAACATTTAAATCACTTAACCCACAATAGCCCATCCTGTGGCTTAACTTTCATTTTGTCACATTACTTGGGGAAGATGAGAAGTTACTTCCTACCTTACTTTCAAGCATGTTCTTGGACAAAATTTTGTCTTGTTTTAAAAGAGATTACAGAGACAAAGAACGAAGCACTGTGATTAGTAAGGCTGACCTTTTATATAACAGTCTGTCAAACAACTCAGATTTAATTCATGTTTGAACTACAGCTTATCTAGAAAGAAAAGCAGCTCACTTTATGCAGAAGTCTCCAGCAATGGGGAATGCATCAGTATGTTTGTTAGGAAGAAAAAGAGACTGTGTTCCTTCAGACTTTATTTTTTTTACTCATGAATACCCAAGGTTCACTTTTAACCCTTCCTACACAGGATGAATATCCTTCGAAAGTGCTCAGTTCCCTATCACATACAAACAGGCATGATAATAGGTTACATGAAACAACTTGCAACCCATTTGTTGATCAAGAACATCCATATTTAATGTTCATTAACCCTGTATCAGTAAGGGAGAAAACCTCCCTGTGCCATAAATGTATACTGTGTATTTTGAAGTGTTCCAAATATTTAGTTGTTGGGTTATGGATAAACTCTGCTTTTCATTGTCTCCTTGCCAGGACAGAATGGACTTCAAAGCACAGCAGCAGAATTCTGCATTCATCAGAGCCTACTGACAAGACTTCATCCCAGCTATTAACCTCTCAGCACTCGGAGCCCGGCTCACAATGGTAAAGGTACCGAGAGATTTAACTAATCCTATTCTAAAGAATACTTGACTTTTGCCTATTGATGGAAAAAAACAGGGGTGGGAGGGAGGAAGGGGGAAACAGGAGTGAAAGAGAGAAGAAGAGAGAAAAGCCACACTGTACTTCAAGCTTGTTATTGAAAAGAGCTTATTAGTTGGGATATTGGGAAAAGAGAGGAAAAAAAAATCCACAAAACATTTGTGCTATTTATGCAGAAGCAATTAGTTAGTGCTCATTAGGCAGCATTCACATGATTTATCCCTCCCCACTCCCCCCCAAAACGTCACCATTTCACAAACCAAAAGCTTCTTAAAATTATCAGTGCATTAAAAGTCTACTCCCATTCTACGGAGTGCATTAAAAGCCCCCCCATTCTAGGCCAGTCAGCATGAATAATTTGCCTTGGTGAAAAACACGACTCCAAAAATACCCTCCCTCCACAATCCTATTGTGTTTAGCATCACTCATTTAATTACTTGAGGGGATAAGGAGGGAGAGGGGAGCATTTACCTGCACTCTCCTGGAATTGTGCAAGAACCATGCTTGGGGCTACATCCCTGACGACAAATAGCTGTTAAAAAAAAAAAAAAGACAGAAAAAGTATCAGCATGCTGCCTGCTTCTTGCATCTTCACACTCGTGGGAAGGTTTTAATCTCTAACCAGCATTGTAATCCTACTAAATCCAAGGTTTTAATAAGTCCCTTGTAACAAGTCTACTAGAAAAGAAAGCTAAGGTAGGTGGCTCCCTGTGATACAAAATGTCTCAGCTAGCTCTACAGAGGAACCATACACAGAAACAACTCTGAACAGTGCTATGTAAAAGAAAGCATTTCACCTCAGAGAGCTGCAAATCACTCTGAACATGCAAGTTTCCTTTCTCTGCAGATCAACTGGCCCACTCTTGCCATCTTTCCATCTAATTCAAAGCAACTTTTAACAACTCTGGGTTTACTTTTGAGACCTCTCTCTGAACAGACAGGATATTAAGACAAGCGTCTATTCAAATTGCAGGTAAACTCAGTCAGCAAGACACGCTGATAGTCTGTTCCTATTGAGAGTCGTGCTTTCTCATTCTGAAATTAGTTTGGAAGTTGCCATTCCCTAATAAACATGTCAAACATCAGCTCAGGTAGAACAAACAGCCTGGGACTTTTCAAACACCAAAGCTTTACACTTGCCAGGTCAGCTCTAAAACAAGTCTCTCCTTCCTGCTCGTCTTGAAGTTCTGCACCAAAGGGGAAATCCTGCCATTGAAGTCAGCAGCAGAACTCCCATTGAAGTTAATGGGCTGGGTTTTCTTCCCAAGGGCAAAGATGTGGATACTCAGAGAAACACATCTGCTAAGTACCTAGTACTACTCAGATCTCTCCAAGATTTTAAAACAAGGCAGAAACTAGTCTTCTCCTGCCCCTAGTTCTCTGTGCAATAAGTTACTCACTGTCCCATCAGTCCTCAGCACAAACTGATCACTGAATCACAGCCTGAATACAAAGCATTCAAGCCCTATCCAAGACTGTTGATAATCTGGGGTTCTCGTCACAAACCTTTGTTGCATTCTGGTCCCATCCAGCCTTCCAAGCAGGTTTTGTTGCCATTCTGGTCACAGGTATGGTGAGTGAAGAAGTCATCTCTTGGTCGACAAAACTTGTTGCAACCAAAGCCATAGTAATGTTCTGTGCAAGTCACACGGATTTGATACTCAAAGTGGGCAACTCCTGCATTATGCTTCAGTGTCTGCCACTGACGGCTTGGATTGATCATGCCAGAGTGAGATGCCTTCTCGATTATGCGATCAGGATCTAGATGTTGGAAGAGACAGCAGAGTTAAACTTACATTTAGGTATTATCGTCTCCCACATCACAGGTCTGTCTCTAACTTCACAGACAAGACTCTTTGAGGCAGCCATTTGATTTTATTAATTTTCTCTTTTAGAAAGTGCGATAAGTCTGCCCTGGAGCTGCAGACCATTAACTGAAACACACATACCTATCAAACCAAACAAAGCCTGAAGTCCAAAGGGACTGTTAGGCTCCTGCCAATCACTTAACCCTTTCTCAGTGTGAGGGTACCCAATGAGAATCCTACAGTTAGTGATTAGAGAAAATTCAGCTGCTTTTACTCCTAGCTCCAATAGGCTGGTACATAACTTGGTTTCCCCTGCTTCTCCATTACTGGTACTGCTTTTGTTCTTAACCGGTAATGATTTTCTTGTAAATATTCAATAGCCTAATAAAGCAACGTCTACAAGCTGAACATAAGCACTACAAAGAGTTCGCAGCTTTCTGGGACTCCGATGTAAACACTGGTTTGAAAACTAGCAACTTTGGCATTGTTGACATCAGCAATCTCACTGGGTTTTGGCTGAGAAATACCATGAAAGTTCTCCTTTCAGATGTTAGCTGACACTAAAAATTCAAGATCACCAGAGCTCCAGGCAGGAAACTCAAATTAGTGCATATATTTGCGATACATTCCCCTTCTCTCTATAGAGCATTTCAAAAGTTTAGACTTTGTACTTGACATTTAGTTCCAGCAAAAGGTTTTTGGCTTTCAGAGCCCTACAACTGTCTAAATTATGGCTTGAAATAATAATATTTCACATTAGCTTGGAACATTGTATATATCTGTGGTATTTCACTTTGTAGTCCAGGTCTTGTGACTTAAATGATCTGACACTGCCTTACGACCTGCTGCTAGCAAGCACTTGACTGCCGAATGAAAGTTTATCATAAAACAGCCAAAATGTCCTTGCAGACATCACACAAAAACAAAAATAAGTACCAGGCTACACTGTTCTGTATACAGGAGCACAATCCAGTGACAGAAAAAATTTAGGTAGAAGGGCAGGTTGCCAACGACATGTTACAAAGCAGCACATGAAGTACAAGCATATTCAAGTGTGAAAAATTAAAGCATGCTGATGTTCAGCTAGTTCTTCTGACAATTACAAAAGAAAGTTTGGAGATTTTATGGAAGGCAGAGTTGAAGACTAATGAAGTTGCTCCATAAAGCTTAACACAACACACAGGCAGTGTTTCATGTAAAATACTTTTAAATGTATCACTAAGGACCTTTGATTTGTTGCTTTCAAAGAGAACATCCAAACATGCTTTGCAAGCCTCAGATACCTATTATCAATCCTGCCTGCTTGCCTACAGTTTCGAGGGTAGTTAAGTCAAAGCACTAGCTGCACAACCACAGAAGAGTGTCAATACATATACACACGCAGTAAGCATTTACTGTTTTTTTATGAGTATTCTTGGCTCAAGTCTGCAGCATTCATTAAGTGTTTACAGTGTGAAATTAAGGGCAACAACTTCTTATGCACCTTCTGGTATTTCTGGTTTTATAATATTTTCCATTTAAATCAGTTTTTATTATTCATTGGCACTAAGCCCCCAACCCCACATCTATGTCTAAGACTTTCAAACGCATGCAGGCTTTTATTAATTTAAATCCCATTCACAGGTAACATAGATGCCTGAGGACTTTTCCATACTGGTATATCCAGAGCAATATCATGCCCTGCACTGTGCAGGTGTAAGGCTCTTAGATCTCATCAACAAGATTACTAACTAATTCTAAGAGGTACTTAAGCAGATGCATATCTATCCGCCTTGAATGGGGCTAGTCAAGCGATTAGAGTTCCATTCATGCGTGCTGGAGATGGCTTTGCTGCACTTGCCAAGATTACACCCCGATCTACAGCATAGTTGGAAAGTGAATGCATTTCCCCAAATACCAAGTCTGTGCATAAAGACATCCTGTTTCTTGTGAGTAAATCAGCTCTCTCATTTTTATCCTCTGAGTGGCAGAAGGGGAATGACACTCCACTTAGTTTTGCAACACCCCCCCCCCCCCACCACCACCACACACACACTTGTTTTTCCAGTCTTTTCCTCTTCTCTGCAGGGAATGTAACATTGACAACTATTTCAGTCCTTGGCACCAGAAAAACAATCACCTTGGAAAAGAGATCTTGCCTCTTGCCTCTGCTCTATCATTCTTCCTCTATCTGTCAGCTCATTAGGAAGCATGTCCTTGTTGTATGTCTATTACATCTCACTCCAGACACCAGTTCTTTTGAGCCCCTAATCACTGGCTGAACACAAATGGAAACATCCTTATTAGTCCACTGGACTTCATTTTGCTAAGGACCCAGAGGAAAGCCAGCTGTAGTTTCACTTTGAATCACAGCTAAAATATCTTGCATTTGATACATGCTATAAAGCTACTACAGTACATTTCAAGTCAAGGTCTGACAGACTTCAGATCCCTTTCCATTAGCCATCACCCAGTTTTCACAATGAAGTATTGGCATGTTCCTTCTTGCATAACAATTTCTCCACCCTTCCTTATTCCCACCTGTCAGTGCGCACTTACACAAGTATGCTGACCCAGACTTCAGGGAAGGCATTGCAACAACTCTTCCATTCTTAGCCTGCACCAACAGTGCTCTAAGTTTTATATGAGCAATCCCAAAGCAGCAGGCTGGTTAAGTAAATAAAACAAGAACTCAGCCAGGCTTGAGAGAAAGTGATCTTCATAATTCCCTTGACATCATCTGACTCAGAATCCCAGACTTTGATAGAAAGGTTAGCGGAAACATTAACCAATTAGAAATTGATGAAGTGGAAGAGAGGGGCCTTCTGTACATCTTTAGCTTCCACTCTGCACTTTGCTGTCAGAGGGTTGTTTGCTTTAGCTGTGGCTAAACTTCAAAGCTATTACTCTGTCTTTTATACAACGAACAGCTATTTCAACTGCCCACCTTTCCTTTTCAGCAGTCCAGTTTCTGGAAATTTTAACTACTCAGCATCAGGAAGCAAAAAAAAAAACAAGACGCCAATCAACAACAAAACGAGCCAACCCAAAACAGAACAAAAAACACCATAAAAAAAATCCAGACTCTTCTAAGCAGTTTGGGTGGCCAAGAACACCATAGTTATTTTTGAAAGTCTTTGTTTCAGACAACTTCCAGCTATGGCTTGGTTTACATTGTGCTGAAGTCTCTTATGCCCAACTGGAATTCACATGCAACTGATACCAGTAATTTACAATAGCTCTTTGACATCGTTTGAGATGCAATGTCAGCCCCATTAGCTTTAAGTATGAAACGACAGTAGCAAGATGGAATCTAGACAAGAACCAGAGTAAGAAAACCATTTACGCTGAATATTGGCTCCAACAAAGCATGATTCTCATCAACTTCAACAGGGCCAGAATTTAACTGCAAGCCACTCTTGGAAGTGAGACAAGAGAGTATGTGGTAAAGGGAACGTAGGAGGAGTGGAATGTAGGGGGGGAAGGAAGCAGCCACTCTAGGATCTCCTAATGATCAGGAGGATGCTAAAACTATTGCAAAATATACAAAGCCTACTAAACTCACTTTTTAAAGAGCTACCACATGGAATTCTTACAATTCAACAGTAATTAGGTTGAAAGAAAATCCTGGGCATCAAAAAAAAAAATACTCATCACTTTATATGATGACAATTGTGTAGTTCTATTTCCTTAACTAGTTGTTCAAGACATTCTTTACTTACAGTCAGCTTTCCCATTGCAAGAGGAGTGATGCACTACAAAGAAAAGGCTGTGCATTACAGTGACTGAAGTGACTGACCTACAGATGGATGTGCGACAACAAAGCTAGTGCAGGAATGCAAATCAGGAACATACATAAGAACATGTCTGCACTTGGTCAAATGCACTGCTGAGAAATGAGGCAATTTTGTCTGAAGACAATTGTACTTCCAGAATATGAAAGCAAAGAAGGGGTTCATTGTGTAGCTTTGGAAATGCTGTTGTTTCGTGAAAAAAGATGAGCTCTAATAATAGTAAAAGTGGCAGAGACCCAGTCTGAAAAAATCCTCAGATCCTACTGTAAACAAAACCTTCATTTTGAATTCAGGCATCTTCCATTTTAAACACAATTCTGCTGCTGAAGCAATCTATTTTCTGCTCCTCCGTAAAACACATTTAATCAAGACCAAGAAGTTTCCCAGACATCTCCATTACTGTGCTGGGGTTGGGCTTGAAATCACAGGTGCTGCAAAAGCGTTGAACATGGCAGGTTGTAAGGCAAACCACAGATGCCACTGCCAGATCATATTAATCATCTGCAAAGGACTTCTCTTCTAGAACGAATAACTAAATAGGACATCCCATGTATATATGCACGCACATATATTAATAAAATCTTCAAAGCAAATCTGCAGAGAGGTTCCTGGACAAGAGAAGCCATTCCTGAACAGTCTGCTCTTCGCCACTTAAAATGTAAACAGAAAACCACAGCACCATGCACGTTTCTACAAGGGCCTTCTTCTGTGAAGTCTGTTTCAGTCCAAAGCGGTCTAAAAGCCATTTGGGTTAGATGGGCCACAGTGCTGTTGCTTCCTTCTAGAAGGAAAAGGCCTGTAACATCACAAGTTTACAAGTTCTTACTCATACTTCCTCCTGTGGCTTTTACCACACACTATTAAAGCCTTACATTAAGAACAGCTACTTTGCCCACCTACTTCAGCAGCAGTAGGCAATATACAGAAGAGTTCATAATGCCAAGAGACTCAACACAGCTTCCCTTAGCCAACAGTCAAAGCTCAGCACAAAGTTTCCTAAACCAACTAAAAGACATTCCAGGCAAAAGATTCCCACCCTTGATTTCCAGCCAGCTCTACCAGGTGGTGTCTGGTAAATATTTTTTCAGTCCCTGAATACAAATCCCTACACATGCAACCCCCAAGCAAGAAGTCATTATCATTTCTGTTTCTCTTCCTCTTGTACACTCATTAGATCAATATCTGTATCAAGTCCGACAGATTTTTTTAAAATGTAGCATGTCCAGTTTTGACAAGTACACGATTTATAAAGAGGTCCCTAGTCAACAACATTTAGGCTGCTAAATATCACTCCTTAAAAAAGGAAAACAACAAAAACCCACAAAAAAACTCCTGGGCTTTTATTCCCTCAGGAGGAGGGGATAACAGCATCTATTTTCAGGCATCAAACTATTGGTGCCTAAGTGAGCAAGTTACTCACCCTCTAGAAGCAATGAGGAGACAGGCTACTGCAGAACCCTGAGCAGTTGTTCTAAGTAATTCAGACTGCCGAGAGCTTTTCACTCCCCTTGTGCCCTATTCACAGTAGGCTGGGTAGGCTACTAAAGGCCTTTCGATTGACAGGAAATCAAGGATTCTGAGCAAAGTAAAGCACAGGAACAGGTACTTACTAGTTGAGTTATCATTGTAATCCCAAGCTTCAACAAGCAACGTGTAGGATCTCTGCGAAAGAAAAATAAGAGTTAATTTCAAAGTCACATACAACCTAAAGAAAAAATAACTTTAATTCCAAAAAATCCTGGTCTCTGCCCTGAAATGGAATTCTTGAAAACATAAATAGGTAATAGGTTATACTTGAGACAAACGTGATCTTCTTGAAACCCCATAAGCTACCTTATCTGGTCAGACTTAGAAGACCTTTCACCTTGGATAGCTCATCTTTGTCATCATTAATGCATCTTATGTACTTAGCCAGGAAGCCCAGCCTTTGACACCATGCTGTAGCCACAACTGAGCATGTGTTGAAGAACTGCACGTGGAAGAGAGAAAACACTGAACTAGCATAGCAGCATCCAAAAACCCCAAACAAAAACCCCGCTCTCAAGAACTGCTTCAAAAGAATTTTAGTTAGAGAAAAGTAGTCTTGATTTCCCTGCCCCCAGCCACCCTGAAAGCAAGAAGTGTTGCTAAGATTACTGTGCTCTGCCTTGACAGCGCAATCTCTAGGGACTTTGCTTTTCAGCACCCCCTTTGAAAGCTTTGTCTGCATGAGGGCCATCGCAGCTCCCACAAGTATCAGGTAACTGAGGGAAGAACCGATGGATGTGGGAAGGGGGTGGGGGAAGAGAGAAGCATTGTAAAACAAAGGCTAAAATCAGACTATTTGGAAGAGCAGGGAAAGGGAAGCTGGGCTAACCACCCCGTGTCACATTTACAGACAGCCTAACCTGCCAATGAGCTCTCCAGCACTCCAGTAATAATAATCATCAGCATAAACTAACCAGAGTGACTCCACGGGTTGGAAGGATGCCAGCTATTACATCTAAGCCACCTTTATCTTCAATCCCAACTTGAGAACAAGAGCCATTAAACATACCCCCCTCCCCCTCTCTGCCCTAAGACAGTAGTATCGAGGCCGTATCTTCCAAAAATTCAAAAAAAAAAAAGCTGAGGAAAAATATGAAAAAAATAAGAAAACCGCCTATGACTTCATAAATATAATAAGTACAAACGAGGTAATAAAAGTAACATCTTTCTGGTGAGAACAATAATAGAGCAGATATAAACTCTCTCCATGAAGGACTTTGATCCTTTGCCATAGAACCTGTGCATGGTAAGGTTTATTTCTTAATTCTGTCTGTGCTCAGTAGCAGTCTGCAGTGCTCAATGCCTTTCTGTAGCAGAAACCAAAATACAGTTGTGAGAGTAAGCTGCTGCTACAAGGTGTTAGCGTAAAGCAGAGCTCAAATTCCTGGGGGGGGGGGGGAGGGGGGGCGGGGAAGGGGAGGGAAGAAGAAAAAAAGAGCTGAGGCAGACTGCTTTCTCACGACTGGACACAGCATGCAGCCTCTGAATGAAAACCTAGTTTGTGATGGACACCAGCTTGGAATACAGCCTAAATATGTTTCATATTCAAAGCAGACTAGGATTCCATTTCGTTCACTGATAACTGTGGGAAAATGCTTCAAAAAGTAAGCAAAGCTGGGCAAGCTGCGACATGCACCCAAACCTTTACAGGAAGGCTCCACGGCCACACCATTTTTGGTTAATATTTCATAAAAGTGACATTACTTGGGACTTGTCTATAACAAGTCTCTCAACTCAGAAGAAACTCCTAAAACAGAAAAAGCACAATGTGATATTTTAATGCTGTTAAAAGCCAATTTAAGAAGTTCTTACACAAGTCAGCGGCAAAAGGCAAACAAACAAAACCCAGCTATAACTCCTGAGCCATATTAAGATGTACATTACCCTATCTTGGGTGCTTCCTCAGTGGTTTAATTACAAACACCGAGAAGCACAACATGTTACTGCATGAAAAAAATATTATGATATAGAGAATGAATTATGGCAACTTGCACTACTTCCAATAAAGTTAAGGATGTTTTCCTTTCGGCCTTGCATAATTGTTTTGGAAGATATTTTGTCTAAACTCATAGCAACAGTTCCCGGTTGGTTCTCAGGACTGTTTACCAACACACCTAGCCCTTAAGGAAAGGAAAGGCTGAATCCTGGCTTTAAGTGCTACTGTTGCTAGATACTTGTGTGACCACTTTCCAACAGGAGTTTGTGTAAAGGAAGAAGATGCTTCTGCTTAGCTGGATGGAAAGAAAACACCAGGGGAAGAGACCCACCCGAGCAATTCTCTCGTTTCTATGTGCCCCCTCTCACCACATCTGAATGATGAGAAATCCCCGTCCTGAAAGGGGAAGATACAAAGAATGGCAGTTTAATCTCTTGGCTCTATCCCTCTCAGCACGGGGGAAGAGAAAGGACAAGACTGTGTTCAATGTGGGACACTCCTAAACAAAAGGCACGGAAACCCATGGCCCCAGGAGGGCAGCAAGCAGTGCAACCACCACATACCTCTAGCCAATCCCTGCACCCCCTACAAAATAAAAGGCACTTCTGTGCAGACTGCACCGTCGAGATTTTTAAAAAGTGCATATCATCCCCACTCTATAGATCAACAATTAAGATATCTCAGGAATGACTACTTACAGCGAGGAGGTTTAAGTTTTCCCATGCCCACAGATGACCTCTGCCCATCTTTGAATAAATATATATCCAGACACCAGAATTCCACATCATGCACCTTACTCCATCAAAGCAACGTCCTCAGCAAAAAGGCAGCAGTGAACTTTCCGGAGTCACACCCAATTAGCCACTGTAAACCTGAGCTTGACCAGAAGGCAGGGATTCTGGCTTGAGAGGAAAGGCAGCCTGAAAGGAATGGCAAGCTGGCACAGTCTGCAGAACATCCACAGCCTGATCAGTCCAGAGGACTGGAAGATAGCATGGTCAAATTTAAGCAAAACTCTTAGGAGCTGAGCTATGAGAGGATGGAAACGGTTGCATTCACAATCCAAAAGTATAAAAATAAAAAATAAAGAAAACACCTGTGTGCTAGAGTTGTTTTCCTCAGTGTCAAGCCACCGTGATTTAGTCTTGGTCCATTGATAATACAACTCAAAGAAAGCTTTGAAGACTAAAATCCAGAGAAATTCCCTTTTAAGGGTCTGAAAGGGCAACACAACCTCTTATCTGGTTATTTATATAGAATATTAGCAGCTCCAGGTAAGCAGGTGTTTAAAGCTCTCTGCTTTATTACCTTCTTCCCTCCCTTCATCCAGACATCCACCCAAAAGAGATGTTTTTGTACTTTGACTTCTAAAGGCACTCTGCGATTCAGTGGGACAGAGCAAGAATGAAACATCGGGCTTATTAGCAACAGGACAACCTCCTTTCTGAAAGAGGCTGCAACTAGTCAAACTTCTTTCCCTCCTATCCTTGTGGTTAAACCATGCAAGAGCTTTGCTGAGCATGTGAAACCATGACTAGACAAATACGGTGGGAAGTCTGCGTTCGGGATGGTGCGCCTGCTCCTCCTCCGCCAAACAAGGAGAGCAGGTTAAGCTAAGCAGTGCTCTCCTCACGCTCTGCCAGCCACACGCAGCCGTGCAGACCCAGCTCAGAACGGTCCTCGCGTACTGCCTGTGCCTGTGGGAAGAAGGCCAGGAGGCTGTCACAGGGGGCACAGCAAACCACCAGGAGCTGCTGCAAACCCTCTGCCCTTCGGCTACAAGAAGACAAGAAGGGAAGGGAGAAACTAACGAGTATCTCAAGGTGCCTGAGGGCCAGGGAGGAAGGCATCTCTGAGCAGATACATGTAAGAGTTGTCACAAAGCCACTTCCAACAAGTCAGCAGGGCTCGCACTTGGGCGCCCCTCCTGCCACACAGCAAGTCCTAACACCCCTGTGCAGATCTGCCATGGCATTGTGCTGTGGTCCGCCAGTAAACCCTGGCAAAGTAACAGTCCTTCGGAGGAGCTGAGCACAAGTGGCTCCTCAAGCAGAGAGATGACATGTTTGGGAAATGGGAAACAACCAAACTCTCTTGACCCTTTCTTGAACACGGCATAATCAGGAAACTCTTCTGTGGGCCAGCCTACATAAGGCTAAGGCAACACCCCATAAAGCTGTTACTCTCCTAGCCCGGCGCACATAAACAAAGCTGGAGCTGCAGCAATCTCATGCCTCAGAGTGCCTGGCCAAGAACTAGACTGAACCTCCGACAGGTAGCCCAGCCAAGAGTCCCATCGGGACATGCCCACGTGAGAACGCAGCACGCCGTGCCGTCACTTTGAGCAGCTCCTCAATCGCTGTCAGTGCTGGTAAACGCTTCACTGCCACAGAAAGGAACATGGGAGCACCTTCAGGAATAACTTTCCCCCAGCATTCAGTAAGTGAAGACAAGAGCTTCCCTGCAACACACAACCACCACCTTCCTGCCAAACGACGGATGCAAAAGTACCACTATCCAAACTACGCATACACTCAAGCATCCAATAAGCCAGCCTGATCTCTGATATGGCCAACCTGCTGGAATAATGAGTGTCCTGTGAATACATAATGTGCTGAAGTTGCCATTGTGTGAAGTAAGTCCATGGTTTGTCTGGGAGCCGAGCAATGCTGAGTCTACTGCTGCTTCCTGTTGCTTGTCCTGTATTAGCATTATTTTTGGATAGGCCCCATTATGCTCTGTAATCCCCGCTGCAGTCAGTATGGCCACGCTATTGTTCTTGGTTAATATTGGCAGTCAATGCCCCTGTCTGGGTGGCCAGGCTACAACGTATTCCGATCATAAAACTCGCATGCATTAATGAAACAATGTACTGGGAGAGAGGGGGGAGACTTGGGGTCCCCCCACTCCCTTTCTTTAAAAAAAATAAAACCTTTTTTAAATTAATGATTTTAAGTGATCGCAGCTACTGGGGTGCATCACAGGACAACAGCCTTTTATCAGCACCTTATCTAGTTAGAGTTATTTTCTCACGGAGCCCCACTTGTCAAAGACAAGCAGGTAGGCCAAGATGTCAATGGTAGCTTTCAACCTTCCCGAACAAGCAGATTACCTGCTCTTATCAGTCCCCCTACCTGTTTAAAGCATCCCACTGATAATTAAATGCACCAGTTACAAAAGGGTGGCAAGGTTAATAGAGAGAATACCTAGTAGCCAGCCAAGCAAAACAGTCAGGTTCACATAGAGCAAGCCTGAACAAGAAGTCTTTCTACTTATTTACCTAAGTGCAGAAGAACTGGGTTGAGCTGGTAAAGGACTCTGGATGTTTGACTATTTACAAACCACTTTAACCACTTCTATCCACATTTTACAGTTTCTTCTGAATACAACAATAACGAGTGTAATTTATGCTGTAGGAGAGCAACCACAGAACCATGAGCTCCGGAGAAACAAGAAACAAATGCAGCAACTTCTAATTTTCACATCTTTCCCAATATAAGACACACATGGTTTACCTGTTAAAATTATTAATAGCACTGTGTCCATTAACATGTAAAACTTCTATCCATCTTCAGAAATGCTAAGTTTAGTCAGATTTCTCAAAGTCACTCCTGTCTTTAGTTTTAATGCTTTTAAGAACTGTAGCATGTGCTTCTGCATGTACTGCAGAGCATCAGACTTAGGACCTGAAGCTGGAATAAATGGAATGTATGAGAGCGCAAGCCTCACAAGCTGCACATCATCTCACGGAGTTAGCTAAGGCCCAACTTGACCAGCTTCAGAACTAGTTTACTTCTGTTCCAGCCTTCATTCCACAGAGAAGCAGTAAGTTTCCCTAACTAGAATTTTAAGCATAAAGCATCAATTTTATGCAATTCGTTTTAGACATGCAGACTTCCAGCTGCATAAACAAGCTGACAGTGCTGGATGTATGTAGTCTGAGAAAGTTTAGGAATAAGCTTCAACACGAGGCCCAATCCAGCTGCCACTGAAGCTAAACTGGAGCAGGCCTTTATTATAACAAGAACAAAAATTCTGGAAGCAGGCAGGATGAGGATTTATTTTTAGACATATTATGGTAATATAGTCAAATGGATTTACCAGGAAGATGAAGTTCTGAACTGACTGGAACATAAATAACTCTTAAGAACATGTAAGAAGTCCAAAACCTCTGAATGGATGCATCGCTTCTCTACAGTCCTGGGAAAAAACAGCCTCATGGATGGTAATTATGCTCCAGATGTCATTTAATACTCTCAGATTCATTTTGGATAGTAATCCTAGGCAAAACATGGCACTTTAAGCACTGAAGATTTATTCTTAAATTATTAGTCAACAATAAATGACAGGGTGTATTACTTGATTAATATGCATTTTGTTATTATAAACATTTCTTCACATCTGTCCATGCTCCAAAATGCTTTTATCAAGCATTCGTTAAGAAGGGCTGGAACAATATCTAGCTGTGTTACTACAAATTTTCAGAATGGGGGAGGAACAAGTAATAATCAAGCTTCAGTTTTATGATTGTGACCTACTAGTCTTAAAAAAAAATACACAGTTCAATTAAATGATATTTTTCTATCACATTCAAAATGCTGCTGCTTTAATCAGCCACAGATTAGTATTTTGGAAGTCTCTTGTGTCAAGACAGGGGGAAAAAAGTTCACAAATCTTAAACAGACAACATTAGAACTCTTTCACACCAGCCAGGAAAAGCAATGCCTACCCAGAGGACGTTTTTTACACCTTCAGGAACCAGCAGCATCAAGATTTATCATTAAAAGAGAGAAAGGCTGAATATTTTACTGTTTTAAAGTAAAATGGAAATAAGGTGTTCAAAACACTTTTTCATCATATTTTACACTGAAGCTATTTAGATGCTGGAGGGGTTTATTCCACCTCAGTAGTTTGCTGGTGGGTTGGTGCAATTGGCCCCAGTA
Organism: Oxyura jamaicensis; assembly: GCF_011077185.1. Classification (NCBI taxonomy): domain Eukaryota; kingdom Metazoa; phylum Chordata; class Aves; order Anseriformes; family Anatidae; genus Oxyura; species Oxyura jamaicensis. The sequence continues at coordinate 6,470,681 of NC_048895.1, forward strand.
TTAAATAATTACAAGGATCATAATTTCAGGATAAACAGGACGTTTGAAACTGGAGCCATGCATACCAAAGGAATTGCCAACTTTGACCTGCTTCTTACTCACAGCCTCATCAGATCTGCAGAAGATCTCTCTTTACATAAAAGCAAAGTTTATTGCTAAGCTTTGCTTCATTAATTTATGCAGTGCTCCCTCAAGGTACAGGGCACGTCACACTCTGAATGTCGTTTGATTCTTTTAGAAAGCCAAGAGATTTGATTTATGTCAGGGAGTAGCATGTGTCTACCACGAAACAAAACTTGTTGAGACTGACTTTGACAAGTGGAACATGGAAATTCTTTTGTTCCATACTTTTCCGTATGGCTTCAGAAGCCAAGCTTGCCTGTCAAGAAAGTCACTAAAGTCTCAAAATAAAAGTATGAATGTATCAGGTGATTATTATTATTGCAATTTACTCCAGAATTGCCAGCTAGTGCAGGGATAGCTTTCTGGATGCACTTCAGTTCTTTTATGCTGGTCTGCTGCCCTGTTTCCTAGCAACTTCGTCAAGCCTCCAATCACTTAAATGAATTTACGGCCCACCATCTCTACACCCATTACTCACTGGGGCACATATCAAAACTGACAACAGCAAACTGCATGAGTTATTAATAAGGCTCTGCTGCTTCAAATCAGCATTACAAGCCAAACCTAACCCATTTAAAGCACACCATTTTCTTTTCTTCCTTTCTTGTGCGACAAATAAAGACCTCTAATGCAATATAACTATCTGACAAAAAGCACAAGGGGCAGCTTGACGTGGGAAGAGGTGGTGTTTTGGGGGTGGTTTTGTTGTTATTGCTTTGTTTTTGTTTGATTTTTAAAGCAACAAGGCTTCTTAATGCTGCTGACTCAAGCTGGAACATCCAAGAAAAGCCTCCCTCGGATGGAGGAACACAAATAATGCATATTCAGAGATGAGCATACATTTTCAAGTGCAATATGATTAACATTTTGGTGTAGCTCCTATTACTATTAATTTTCATTTGGATGTATTCAAAGAAAACTCTCATGATTAGACACATTTGTAAATGCAAAGCTGGTCTCAAGCTTTTACTAAAGTCAACAGTATTAACCCATCTAAAGAAATTGTTTTAAGTGCTGAAATTTCAGTATCAGATTTGACTAATTAAGTTTACTAGGTTATCTTATGAGCTTTCAAAACTCCTAAAATGATTTGTGGACACAGTTTTAATACAAATAAGAGCTTTGCCACATTAGATATTCTTTTGTTCCGCTGCTTTTTGAAAGTCACAATGGCCAGCTGTAAAGCTGTGTCCTACAAAGTTAAAGCTGGGAGGCAGGCTTGATAATTGAGAACAGTTATCGCAATCTCCAAAAGTCCTTTCTGCATGGGAATGCAAGAGTTTATTCCAAAAAACTCCCATTGCAGGAACCAGAGTGTCAGAAGTTGTCAAGTTTTACACATTTCAGGGGCTGCACTGGAGTTCTGCTGCTGCTCTAGGATTCCAGTGCTCAATTAGATTCAGCGGGACAATAGAAGCATTTCTTTCACTAAAATGCAGACAAACAAACTTTTGCCAAGGTCTCTGCACCCCCAAGCCCTCCTTCTACCCAGGAGATTTCCCTTCCCAGTGATCCTACCCCTGAAAGGGAGTGTTTGAAGGGGTGTGTTCAGTTTTCACATAATTTTTATATACACATAGCTTCAGTTTCCAGGCATTTGAATGACTGAGAGCAGGGGAGGGGGCTACTTTAAAAAGAAAGTCCTTGATGAACCAGACTTTTCTGAAAAAAGGTCAAAACCTGCAGCACAAGCATTACAGCCATTGGCAGAGCTTCAAATACCTCAGATTTTTACAAAACCCTTTATCCTTTAGATGGCATATTTGATAACAAGTTTTATCTCATTCACGTTAGGGGAAGAAAAAAAAAAAAGAAGAAAGGACTTGGACTTCCAACAGAGAATACTTCTGTCAATTCCACTATTGTACTGCGTAACATTATCTCCTTAAAAAACGCGGACTTGATTTCACCCTTCTGCCTCTCCGGCCGTCACTACTCCAGAAGTCACCACTGACAGAGGAGGCAGGTAGGAGGCAGCACAGGACGCCTCAAGAACACATGGCTGCCTACAGCACTTGGCCGTAGGACTAACAAAGTGGGTGTCTACGCTGCAACTGGAGGAAGAATGCTTTTGGGGCGGGCTTTCCTCCCTCCCCCCCCCCCAAAAAAAGAGTCCACGCCCTCACAGCAACCAGTCCTTATCTGACAAGGAAGGGCCAAGCTTTGGAGGGTGCCGAAAGTCTACCTCACCAGCAGTGAGGGAGGATAGGAAATGAGGTTCACCCCTCTCCTGTATGCGTGCAAGAGCCCTCCTCCCCTTGCAAAAATGACCTTAGGCATCCAGGTTAGGATGACTGGATTTTCAAAACTGCTGAGCATCAACATATCCCAAGGCAGTCACTGGGAAAGTGCGTGCTCAGCACCTCTGGAGAAGGGGAGGCGGTGGGAAACAGTTTTGTTTCCTAGGTGATCTTGAAATAAAAGTTTCAAGAGCATAAATCTGGAAGGTTTTTATACCAAAGGATCCCAGAGAACCAGCTCAAAAGACTGTCATGGGTGTGTAAGAGCCCCCCACGTCAGTCAACCTCTGTTTCTGCTTGCCTGGAGGCCACGCTGCCAGGCACAAGGCAACACAACTCCTGGCATCCGATGCCAGGGCAGCCTCACAAGCCCCCAAACCCTACAGCCCTGAAGCCTGCATGAGTGGATCACCATCCCAAACAACAGCTGTTTTGGAAAAATGATCCTTGGGATCCGTGCAGCAAGCACAGGACTTCTGTGCCAGGCTGACCACATCAAAGTTCCACACACCCCCTTTGAGCTCTCCAGAAGAAACAACACGCACTGAAGTCCAAGCCAGCACTCCTCATGTGAGCGACAACGAGGCAGGCTTCAGCTAATGAAGGGGTCACCTGTCCTCTATCTCCCCACAAGGCTGACCAACATTTGCTGAAACCAGCACCACTAGGAAAGTGCCTGGCAAGAAGTCCCACCTCCTGGAGCCGCCAACTTGTGCGAACAGCTAGAGGGAAGCCAGAATCTACAGACCACAGAGCCAAGTAGCCAGAAAAGGTGTGCTGTGGGTCAGAGAGGATGAAATGGACCAGAAGCAAAGGCTGGGGTTTTCTGTCTTTAGCTGCTAGCATCTGCACATACCTTAAAACACAGCAAGCTTCCCAGGGAAGCTGGCAACTGGCTCACCAAGAACAGCAACAGCAGCTTTCATCAACACCAAGCAGTGCAGTGAGATTTCCCCCTGGGGGAAGCAGGAAGCCTTCCCAAACACGCTTCAGGGAAGGAGGCCAGCTATGACACACACTTTTCACACGGGATCCCTCCATAGCCCCTAACCCACTGCTCTTTTGGCTTAAGCCCAAGACTTCACTGGTTTGAAAAAAAATGAACTTCTGACCTTCTAATTCTCAAGAGACTTATTCATGCTGTAAAGTGCAGGGATACTGGGTTTGCTTCCCTGACCCATTTAGATCCCCCTCGCTGCACATCTGACTTTCAAATTTAACAGGCTGTGCATTGTGAGCCCCAGGGAACAAAAACAAAAACACCACCACATTTTACTCATTTCTCTGCTGTGGATTCCCGACTCCCTTGCCAAGATGCCTGCTCCCTCCCTGATCCTGGTCCCTCTCCCCCGTACGAGAAGTCAGAGCTGAGCTTCCTATGACCATCTCAAAAAGCACCATCCAACAGAGGCAGAGCCAGAGCAGGCCACGCACTCACCGGCCAGGCGAAGCTGAAAGGGATAACAATCCGGTTCTTCTCATTATTCCGGCTGTACTTTAAATTGAAGGTATTTCCTCCGATGACAGGAGTGGATTTGGATCCGAAGCTGCAAGGGCCGCCAGCCGTAACCCGCGATTGATACTCCTTCAGGCAAACTTTAAAATAGGTGTCACACTCGTCTCTGGTGCATTTTCTGTCTCCTGGGTTTCGGGTGCCGTCGCAGCAGTTTCCATTCTGCAGTTCACCGTTCACATTTTGCATGGATAAGATCTCCAACTCAAACTGTCCTGATGCTAAAGTCACCTGTTAATCCCAAGAGAGAAGCGGAGGAGAAAACAACAAACAAACAAAAAGAAGAAACGAGAAACAAGAAACATGGTTACCTCACTTTTACCCCAAACGCAAACTACAACAACTCTGCAAACAGGAGAAGTTCATTCTAAAACCGGCTTACTTTTGAGAAGCGCACACATAACATTTAAAAAAGGGAAAAATGCAATTGCTTCAAGCTTTTCCCTAGTGGACATCCATAGGAAAGACTTGTAAATCATACCAACTAAATAACGCTATTAATGCTTAAAAAAAAAAAAAAAAAAAAAAAAAGGAAAAAAGAAGTAATAACTCTAGAAAAACAGCGTGCTATGGAAAGCCTTTAAGTCCTTTGGAAATCAAACTAAAGCAAACCAGTGCATGCAGTAGGGCACAAGGCAAGGCAGTGAAGGCACCCTGCAAACACAACCCCTGCCTTCCCCGGGGTGCAGCTGGGACAAGTTAAAAAAAAAAAAAAGCCAACTTCCACCCCCAGGGCTGCCCAGCTGAAATGCAGCCCTTGCCCATTAGTCACCCAGATCGCTGCAATTAGCACTGATTTGAAATGGTAAAAAAAATAAAATAAAAAAAAAATAAAAAAAAAAGAATCAGAAAGAGAAAAGGAATTAGGAGAGGCAGCGATGCACTAACTGCAGCCTCCCTTCCCGGAGAACCGAGCCTTGCAGCCAGGACTCGTGTGCTGGCCACCTCTGCAGCAAAGTTGGCAGCGGCACCTCCGCTCCCGCCGGGGCACCTCCTGCTCCCGTAGTCGGGATCTTTCCTCCAAAAAAAAAAAAAAACACCAAAAAACCAAAAACCCACCCCATCGGAAGCCATCCCCGCAGGTCTCCCGCAACAAAGCGGCGAAGCCCTCGAGCCCCCCCGGCCGCCGCACCTACCTGCGCCCGCAGCGCCAGCAGGGCCAGCAGCACGCCCAGGGAGCCGAGGGAGCCGAGGCAGCCCGCCGCCCGCCGGGCCGCCCGCATGCCGCCGCCGCGCTGCCCGCCTGCAGGCCGCCGCTCTCGCTCCGGGAGGAAGGAGGTGGTGGTGGTGGTGGTGAAGGAGGAGGTGGCGGTGAAGGAGGTGGTGGTGGTGGTGGTTGTAGAGGAGGAGGAGGAGGCGCCGCCGCTGCTGCCCGCCGCCGCCGCCGCCCCGCTCTAATATACCGCGCCGGCCGCGGCGCGCACCCGCGCCGAACAACGCCGCTTTTCAAGCGCTTTCAATAGCGCCCCGCTCTTCAATGCGGGGCAGCCCGGCCTCCTTTTATTCTCCTTATTCCCTCGCCTCTCCCTCTTTTTTTTTTTTTTTTTTTTCCCTCCTGTCCCTCTTTTTATTGTCGCCCCTCTCCTCGCGTTCAGGTGGCGGCGAGCCCCCCGCCCCCCCGGGCCCCGCGGCCACACTCGCTCCCCCCTCTCGCGCTCGCTCGCTCGCTCACACCCCCCCACCCTCACACGCAGCACACGCACCGCCCGAGCCGGCCGCCCGTCTGGCAGCCCCGCCGCCGCTCGCCTTCATCTAGCCCACGGCGGCAGGCGGGGAGCCCGCCCGGCCGCGCATGCTCCCATCCATATGCATGAGGAGGAGGAGAGGGGGGAGGCAGGTACCGGCACCGGGAGGCGGAGAAGCGGACGGCGGGGGGGGGGGAGCCGGCACGGTGGGCGCTGCCCCGCTCCGCAGGTGCCCGCCCCGAAAACAAGCGGGAAAAAAAAAATAAGAGAAAAAAAAAAAAAAAAAGAAACTTCCCTCAGAGGAGCTGTGCCTGCCCCCGCTCGCCGCGCTACCTGAGGCGGCGCGACCGTTGGGGACCGTTGGGGGTCGTTAGGGGCCCGTTAGGGGCCCGGTAGGGGCCGTTGGGCCCCCCCTCAGGAGCGGGCTGTGGCGCCCTCAGGGGCCAACGCGGCTCCCCTGAGGGCAGCCCGAGCCTGTCAGCGCGGAGCCGCGGCGCTCTCCGCCGCGGGGCCCGGGGCAGGCCGAGGGGACGGCCGCGCAGCCCGGGGTGCTGAGCGAGGGGACGGGAGGTGGAAGTGCCCGGCTGCGGGTCCCTGAGTCGCCCCTCTGGGAGCCGGTGAGCGCGGCGGGAGCTGTCCCCGCGCCGCTGTCCCCTTCTTCCTGAGGCGCTGGAGACAGGAACCTGGCCGCAGGACGTCTGGGCTGACCCCAGCGGCTATTCTTACCTCCCCGTCTCTGATCCCACCCCGATCTAACGCAGTGGATGTGTAAGTGTCTATTTTATACGCCGGAGTCCGTGGCACAGAGGAAAACAAGATTTCTGACCTAATTTTATCTCCTTTGTTTTCATTTCCTATGGCAAAAGCACAGGGCATGCCTGTTCTTGGCTGAGGTGAGCCCTGTCCCGTCCGAGGCTGCGGGCCGGTGGCACCCTGTCCCCCGAGAGCAGGACAATGCTCGTGCTTCAGTCATGCTCCCGCAGCTCACTTCCCCTCCACGACTTCAAAACTTAGGTACCAGCGGTTGTGGCACACCTGGGAGATGCACGGCTGAACGCTCCTCAGCCTTTTTCAGCCCAGAAGCTCTAAGAGTACCAGTTGCTCCCTCCTCAGGGTCATTACCTTTTCTCAGGCTGGTAAACCTTTATTGTATTTTACCCACAAAGTGGCTGCAGTTGGGTGAGACAAGAACCAGTGTTTCTCTTCTGTTTTGGATGGGTGCTCGTTACCTTCCACAGCCAATTTAAATGTTGCTCCTTCATGAGTGCCACACATGTGCTCCTCTGGGCCTTTAAATACCCTGCTGCCTGCCAGGAGGCTGTGTACCTCTAGGGCAGGTCTGGAGTTGGCCTTTCTGCAAAAGGTTACTCCACCTGTTTGACTCCCGTGCTTAGGAAATCTAAAGTGCTGGTTCCCACAGTGCCTGTGACTCAGCACTGTAGCTGTCCTTAAACAGAATTACTTGTCTGACAACCTAAAATGCTTTGCAAGCACTGATGAATTAAGCCTCCCAGTGTCTTGAGATGCAAAGTATTACTGATAGGTAAACCGAGGCAGAGAGTGAGTCATGGGTAGAAGTGTATTGCAAATGCTCGCCCTTGCAGCCCCAGAAGCAACTGTGACCTCGTGGAAATCAGCAGCAAAATCCCCTTAACTTATTAAGGGCAGAATTTCACCCTTGAAGTCCTATCTCCTGCTTTTCTTTTTTTTTTCACTGAGCTCTTCCGGCCAGATCTTCAGCCACTGAAAAGCCACGCTGAAAACCAATTGAGCATGCAGCGCTATGCCACGTGAGGATCTTTTTGAAGATGCCCATCTCACTGTGTGCACAGTGATGTACAAACTGCTATGAGTGCATGAGGGACCTGAGTTGTGGGTGCTTTGAGGAGCCCGAGAGTGCTGCATTTAAAACTCCTGGTGTAACACTGCTTACACGTGCCCATGTCGCATGGGGCGCGGAGCTGACGTGCCTTCCTTTGAGGCCGGTGAAGAACTTTTCAACGTCTGGCACTCAGCTTTTTGCATTGCGTAAAGTTACTTCCTGCTAATCTTCCTATTCTGACATAATTATATTACATCCACATTAGAAGCTGTTATAAACATCCCGTGTGCCAAGGTCCAGTGTTACAGACAGTGCTTTGCCTCAGGCCTGGATCAGTTTCCTAATGTGGGGTTAGATCCTGCTTCATTGAGGCCACTGGGAGAATGCCCAGGACTTCAACGGGACGAGGATCACAGCCTTTAGAGGGAGCGCCTGGCCTATAAGGGTCAGGTGTCCCGAAGTCAGTCCTTTGTGTTAGGAAAGTTGTAATTTCCTTTTAAAGCTCTGTGAGTCATTGAATCATGGCTGTGAACAATCCCACAGGATTTCCTTAGATTTCTGATACCCGAAGGTAAGCTCGGAATGACGCCCCTGGAAATTCTTCGTTCAGGGTCCTGATCTATCTCATTTTCAAGTCAGTGACTAAACTTTTTACTACTGAAATGCAGATCAAGACGGTACCAGCCTTCAATAAGCCAGGAGAAAGGGCTACCACAAAAGGATCCATCAAAATGTGGAATCTGTAGTCATAAAGAATTCATAAAGCTTGACGACCTCATTTCACAGCAAATGAGGAGACTAGAGGAGGCCTCTGTTTCTCCTCAGAGTTTTTTTATACACAGTATTTTCTTAAACTGCTTTTTGCTTCTTTATATTAGCTATTGTCAAAAATCATTCCTCACAGTTTGAGATATAATTCTGGGAAGACTGAGTGCAAGAGGGACAGTGCTATCCACTTGGGTAATCCTTTATCTAGGAGTTAAGCATCCCTTTTGCAAGGAGAAAGCCATATCTCTACAGTTAATCACGGATGAGTGGGCTTTTAGATAAGGCCTTTCCTATAATACACCCATAACACTTTATTTTCCTCTTGCTGTACGGGAACTGACCTCCTCACTTGGGCGAGTGTCGCAGAGACAGAGATAGGGGCTGTGCTCTGCCGCTTGGCTGACACACATTTCAGAGCAACACATTCCACCAGATGAACCCATTTGCACAGTTGAGTGATCTAAACTTAGAAAGCTAATTTCTCTAATTACAAAGTGAGACTGAACTCCTGTAAAGGTTTTCATCACCTGAGTGGAATGGGAATTGCACTTCCATAATCATTTAATGTTTAGAAACTAATTAGAAAGCGTTTAGTGGGGAGGCCACACCCCGTGCTAAGACTATTTCACAAATGGATCGGGAGAGAAAACTACCTGTGTTGGGAAAGTTGAGCAAGTGGCAGAGGTTGGGAGAACAGCTCCAGTTTGCCAACACTGAGCAGCGCATGCCTACTGCTGCAAAAGCTTCACATCTTCAGAGTCAGGCAAATTCTCAAAGCCGCATCTCTAGACAAGCTTTTCAAATGAGACCAAAGATCCTGAGAAGAAGATGCTCTAGTGACGAGAAACCCAAATCCAGCTTGCTGCTGCAGGCGCTCACTTTCTTGCTTCCCCAGGGTATGTTGCTTAAGAGAATTGCATTTTCAAAGCCCTGTTTTGTACATTGTGCATGAGTTTTTTGGGACTTTGAATTTTCCACCTTAGTTCTTCAGTACCTTAGCTCCCTGAAATTAAAATGAGGCTCTGAATCCAGTTTGGAGGACACACAGAGAGTAAGAAAAGATAAAGACTGTGAGGAGCTCAGAAATGACTGTAGCGAGAACCAGTAAAGTCCTTAAAAGAGTTAAAAGTTGAAGAGCCAAAAAATACGTCTCTTGTAGAGCTTTAAAGTTTTATCCAGCTGTAATTAAGTGAATCCATAACATTATTGCTTTCTGTCACAACTTAAAATTGAGATCTTACTCTGTTCCAGAGAACAGTACCGTTCCTCCTTCAGTTTCCTTTATACACATATAAAACCTGCTTTCTCGTTGTTTCCCTGTTAACCCTTTAGGACCAGATGCCTCCACGTGAGCCTGTGATCCCCATTTCTTTGTCATTCTCTTATCCTCCCCAGTGGTGGGATTCCTCCACACCAGTCATTTGATCTCGAAGCCCCGCTTTCTAAAAACGGGGGAGAGCTGCGACTACAGTTTTAGGTCTGGGTAGGGGTACAGCTTATCAACCTAGAGTAGCTTCCAGTAGGTGCAAAGACTGTGACACTGAGCAGTGCTGGCATGTCTGTCACAGACAAGATGACACTTCCATTTGATAAGCTGTAGCCTCAGCTATTCCTGTCAGTCGTAGAAATGACGGTGCTGAAACTGAGGCCGAGCCCCATCTCCAAGAAACAGCCAGTGCTTTGAAGAGAGCTCCAAGTTTCTGGTAGGGTTTTCCTCACAGCTTTCTGCAAGGGTGCTCTTTTAGCCAATTGCATTGCGTAAGCACTTAGATCGAGTTTCATTTTCTTGTTATGAAAGCATCAAGATGTCGGAAGTTTCCTTTTCAAACACATTGTTTTCTGTGTTAAACGCACAGTATGTCTTCAATATGTTCTCAATCACAAATGATCCTAAAGGGTGCGAGACTGAAGAAGGCAGGGGTGTCGTTTCAGCTCAGGAAACAACTGAGAAGAAGGGGGCACAATTATCAAATTTAAATTGGGTGGACAGTATAGGATTTCTTGCGTTAGCCCTCCGTTATTCCATGGCTGATATATACTGGGCCTCAGGTTTACTTAGTCCCGCATGGGGGACGTAAGTGGAGTTGCTTCATTTGGCATGAAGAAGCATTTAAGGGAGTCAGGATTACTAAAATCTGGATTCAGCCCAAATTATAAATGTGCCTCAGTCAAGAAACAGAAACCCTTAACTTATGGGTGTGCTGGAATGGTCAGCGAGTTAAATCTCAGTTGGGGGGGTGGGAGTGACCCTGCTAATCTATAAGGGAAACATCCCCCCAGGGAGTTAGGGGCATACATATCTATGGTGGCACTGCGGCATGCATTTCTCTAGTCCCTTGGCTCTGCCTGCCACCTGGCAGAAGGAACCTTTTTCTATCAGCTAAATATTTTTACACAAAGCACGGGCCCCAGTGGGTGGGTAGCATGCTTGGTGGTACAAAGACAAGGTCCTAGGCAAAGAGGCTACAAATGGCAAGCTTTCCTTGTCTCCATCCTTTACACAGGAGTTGCGTAACACACACCACATGTGGGAGATGACTTCCCTTCACCTTCATCTTGTCCCCAGGTCAGGGACCACTCCCAGAAGGACGAAGGACGTCGCTGGTTTTGCAGCACTGTGACAGGAAGATGGGCTTGGCGAAGCCCTGAAAGGAAAAGAGCCTGGCTGTTGAATCGGACCCTTAAAACCAATTTCTTTGAAGGTAAAGGCATAACACAGTGTGCATCCACTTCATGTCTCAAAAGGGCTTTGGACTCTTGCAGATCCACAATCTGTGTGTTGGCCTGATTTTTTTTTTTTTATATATATATAATGATGATTTTTATTTACTGTGGCAGAGGGGAATGAATGGGTCTGTGCCACAATTTGTATAGAAGCAACTCCCCACCTGTCCCTTTAAGTGCACGGTTGTGGTTGGCTGCCTTTTATTGTCCCCCCTCCCAGGGGCTGCTGGGGGGTGCGAGTGTGCCCGCGTGTGCATGTAGAAGGATTTCCCAGCCTGGCGGGTGACCCCTCTCCTTGCTGCTCGAAGCAGTGGCTTCCCTCACCTCCTTTCTTTCCGATATTTATTGGAAGCACGTGCTGAGGAATCTGTGAGCCTGCAATGCTAATGAGAGCAGAGCAGGGCACCAGATGCAAAGGGATAGGCGCAATTCCTAATGAGGGTGTCCCGAGACCCATCTGTTGAGTCTCGTGGGCCCTCAATGAAGTTAGCTGTGCAAGGTAGCCAAAGGAGGTTTTTTTTTCTCTAATGCTTTTAGTTCTCAACAAGTGCAATCCTATATAGAGCAGCATGTCATGGGGTTAGGCTTTGTTGTTACTAGCAGATAATGTGACTTTGAAAAGAATGCCCCCACCCTAGCTGAAAGGAGGATAACCCTCCTCTGCCCCCTCCCTTCCCATCCTCCTTGCTCAGATCAATAACAGGTCCCTAGGCACAAAGCCTGCATTCTTTTATTCTCAAATTAGAGCAGCTGCAGCAGCAGCACCACAGCTCATTGGAAACCTATTAGCTTTTGAAAGACTTAATCCAGTTTGAAAATAACTAGTGTTCCTCAATCCTTCATGCACTCACTCCTGGAAGGGGCAATATTCTCAGGCCGCATTGAGAGTGAGGGGACTGGGCTTATAATAATAATAATAACCTGCATCTCTCTCCGTGTCCCAAAGGGACAACAAAGAAGGCAGAATGTCAGTTTCCCAGCTTCACACGGCCTAAGAACATTGGATTTACTCTGACACATCACACCCCATCAGTGAGCTCTGCCACCTCTCTCCTGCCTTCAATAGTGACCGAGATCTTGTGATTCACTCCAATTTCATAGCTTTTAATGCCAGAAGGGACTATTATGATAATCTATTTGACCTCCTGCACAACGCAGACATTACAATTTCATCCTAGGTGGAATAAAAGCTGGCGGCTGCTGGCTCCTTTGATGCTGCTCTGCTGGGCAACAGTGGAAATGTGTGGGCTTTATTTGGAGGGATACATTTTTCTGTAAGGGGAATTTGTACATTTTAAAAACATAAAATGTAGAGTTTTGTGGATGGCAGCCTTACATGTGCTCAGCAAGTGCCTTGTCCTTGAGTTGGAGGAGCTGATTTTAGCTAAAAATTGTTTATTCACCCAGCTTGGTATCTTGGTTAGCTCTTGTGTCTGTTCACCCCTTTTGTGTGGACGTCCCACTGCAACCCACTGAGCTAGTTATTCCCATTTAAAAGATTGGATCTGAAATTCAGCAGTTGTAATGCCCTTCAGAGATATTTAGGCCACAAATGCCTTGTGAAGCATAGCAGCAAGGAAACAAACTTTTATTGAACAAGACCCTTAATTTTGTGCCCCAAGTTGAACTGTGAGGCTGTGGACAATCAAAGAGCTGGTTTTCTTGGTTCTCCTGAATCCAGCCAGTGTGTTTGCTGCAACATCTTTCTCTGCTCACACTTTTCCTGTATTGTGCCAGTCCTGAACCTTCCCTGTAAGTGCTGCCAACTGTCATCTGTAATGATAGCAGATATTTTGCCAGTCGTAGCTGGGGTAGGACCACCAACTGACTTCCTGAAGGCCACTGAACAGTAACAGCTTTTGATTTCTACTGACCTGGACCAGATTCAGTGTGGTGACCTAGAGCTAAGGGGCTCAGTATCTCATTACTAATCCCTTGAGCTAGCCAATTCCTTCCACCAAGTCAACGTTTTCTAAAGTGTTAAAAGACTTTTCCTGCCCGCCTGTCCATTAAATCCCTGCTCTTCTGTCCGTGTCCTTGGATCAGCCTAATCGCTGAAGTGGATCAGTTTCAGGTCTTAATGATGCAAGCTTTGGGACTGACAATGCAGAAGATGGCAGGCGCTGCAGCTGAGGCTCTGTGCGCAGGCAGCGGGGCAGATACTGCTCTTGGGGGTCTGCTTTGGGGTGGCCATCATGCTGCTTTTGTAATGCATTGCCAGCTGAGACGTGTGGTATTTCCTCCTTTTAGCTTATTTATCAGAGATTTACAATTTATGTATGGTTCTAAAAAAGTTAAATCTAGCAAAAAGAAGCCAGGTGTTTCCTTTGATCAATCACTGGCATCATTATTTGGGTGCCTCACGTACCAATTCTCTGTGATAGTTTAAGATTTAAGATTCTTACTTTGTGAGACAATGAACATGGCTTCGCAGAATGATAGACTGCCATCACTATGTTCTAACGTGTCCTCATTATTAAAATCTTATGTTTTAACGTACAGAGAAATGTGCTTCAAAAGAATGAGCACAGAAAAGCAGTTTGACATTAGAATCTGCAGTAGCCTTGTCCACATACCCTTAGCAAGAAGCACTGTTTCAATTTTAGATATCGACTACCAAGCAGATTAGAAATTTAGGTCTTCTATATTATTTGCCACCTTTTCCAGCAAAGACATTTCATAATTCATGTAATCTTACCAGGGTAGGCTTATACATTGCTCCATACATTTATTTTATTTTATTTTATTTATTTATTTATTTTTTTCCTCTTAGATATATCTGTTTGAAAAAGGGGAGCTATTCTTAGACATTCCAGTTGCTTCTCCTTGATAATTCTTTTCTTTCATTTACTCTTGTGAAGTGGACGTAGCTGTGTTTTTATGAGGAAAGATTTTCTTGCAAAGTGAGAACCCTGTTTCTGCCCCTACTTCGGCAGCAATACATGTGGCGGTATCTGTGTGCTTACCTGCCCTTTCCTTTATCGACTTTTTTTTCTTAAAACAAAAATTATTCATGGGATGCATTTCTGCCTCTGCCTGTATATGACACCCTGGGCTGCAGGTGACAAAAACATAGATCTGCCAGCTTCTGCACTTGGTCCATCTAGGAGGAGTTGTGTGCTTGCCGAGGGACCCTACCACGTTTGTGATTATTGACACCTAGCAGATCAGGATACTCTAATTCCAGGACACTTCATTAAGAATACTCTCACAATAGTTAATTAGTCTCCAGAATCACAGGGGTTGTTCGTACTCCCCAATACTGGTGATGCCACTTAATGCTCTGTTACCATTTGAAACTTAGCCTTAATGTGGAGCTCAACATGAAGGCCTAAGTACAGAAGCCAAATCTACCAGTGTCCTTCCTCTTGCTAGCACTTTGTTTATCTGAATCGTTTCCCAAGTTGACTCCTGTGGCCTAACCCCATAGAAGAGAAGATCTAATCTCTGATTGTCCTCTGGGACTGTATTCCTGCGAGGTCCTTGAAGAATATATCCTGTTTCCCAGTCAAAGAGTCATTCCACGGATGTGTCCTGTCTTCTCTTCTCATTTGAAGATTGTTTACCTGTTATTTATGAACTGTGTTTTGTCTATGGACTATGCCTAGTGTGTAGGCATTGTGATGCTTATTAGGGAAGGAGGAAGGATTAAAATGGCTCAGGCTTTACATTCAACATCACATATTATGTACAGGAGGGTTTACAGTCACCCTAAAAATGCACCAAAGCCCAGCCAACCCATAGAGGTAGGAGGAGTTGTGCCACCAGTAGAAAACAGATTAGGTCTGCAATAGAGAAATAATGAGAGAATTCGTAGTGACCCATTCTGATGCTGTTTTGGAGCAGTGTGATGGGTGTCAGGTGTGGAACAAAATAGTGACTGTTTCAGGATAGTGCTAAAATAAAAGCAAATCATGGATCAAGTTATGCATGAGTGTAAACACTCAAACTTAGCTGTAGCAAACAGCATGCTCGCATTTATGCCAGCTAGGGTTACAGCTTGGCACTATGTTAGAGTATGAAGAGGTCGCTTATTGTTTCAAAGAGGTTTTTCCTGAAAGGAAGACAACCAGTGCTGAAGAGCCGAAAGCACTGAGCTGTGCTCATTTGGATTAAAAATAGGTATTTTGGGCCAACGGAGCTTCAAAATAAGCAAATTCTCAAACCAGTTTTCCTTTCGGTAGCCGAAAAGGAAACCGCACATCCAGGAGGAATGTAGATCAAAGCAAACCCTGCAAATGATGCAGAAACACATAAAATAACAAACAAGGCTGGTGGGAAGAGGGGAGCTTTTGTAAGTAGATAGGTCTATTCATATTACACTGAAACCAAATCCAAGATTGCTAAAGAAGATACTTGAGAGGAGCATATAAGGCTATAGGTTTTTTCCTCAGAGGATTTTTTTCAGCCTGTTTTTGCATGCCCATTGTATTTGCAAAGTGACATATAAGGGGCATTCTCAGCGCTACGAGATCTTACTGATATCAACATTTGCCTTTCGCCACTCTATCTTATCTCTTACTTTCTTTCTCCTGCTACCTTCCCTGAGCCCGCACCTCCATAAGTCTGTGGCAAAACATCTGTTTGTGTTACTGCTTGTCCTCAACACTGTTAAAACACATCCTCAAGTCATCTTCCTAACTAAACTTCCAATATTTAGGTAGTTTAACTCTCATACTTAAACAAATGATACCCAATTTATATAGGTATAATTTGTTTAATGAGTAATATATGGGAGTAAAAATCTACTACAGAACATTTTTTAATAGAAAACTTAAAGTCATTGCTAAATACTTTTAAACTGGTTTCACTTATGTTTAAATAAACATGTTGCTGCAATAATCTATGCTTGTAAAAACTGAACTGGTAGAGACTTGGTAATTGTTGCAGTCAAGTTGCTCTTTAGCTTAATGACTTGTCCTTTTCTTGGATGCAGCTTCATGAAGTGATGAACATATAAATCCTGAACTTCTCAGGGTTTTGTTTCACAGAATTCTTGATACAAAAGGAAGTACGTTGCAGAAGGGGAAGGGTCCTTTGTCCAACAGCCATGACAAAATTGGGATTCCTGGGATAGCCGTGTTCTTTTCTGTGGGTTTCACAGACCTCTTCCCATCTCTTCTGTCCTGCTAGCTCCTTGCAGGTGCCTCTTCAGCTGAAGAAGCTGTATGTGTGCCACCCACCTCACATTTGGTACTCTTGTGGAGAAGGTGATTTATTTCATCTAGGCCAAAAAGCAAGAAGGCAACCCTTCTGTATGAGCTACATTTCTTTACAGAAAATTGAACATCTCTTACCTCTCACCCCTTTCTCTCACTCCTGCAGCCACACACCTTTTGAAAACACCCAGGTTCACATTGCCTAATGATGGGGCAGAGCAGCAGGTTCCCTGAGGCACTGCGTAGGTGAGGACAGGACACAAACCAGATTGACTTTATCCTGCATACTTGGAAAGGAGTTGGAAGGGTTCTGTTTTCTTTTCTTTTTCCTTTTTTTGATTTTTTTTTTTCTAAACAGTAGAGCAGCCTCTTTTCTCTCTGCTTTCCACAGCAGCCTCCCATCAGGAAGGGCAGGCCCCACTGCACCCATCCTGTACAGGTCATAGGATATACATTGGGCTCACTTGAGCACCTTCCCATCTTCCCCTTGGCTGTGCACAAAGACGTGCCTGCTCGTTGAGCAAAGGGCAGTTTATTGTAGAAATGCCATACAATTGAGCAGTAATGTTGCCTGACCCTTGGGTGAGTAGAAAGCAGCATGGTTCACTGTCATCAAGGAAGTGCGACCTGTTCAACACATTTATTTCAGCGGTGCCTTATCCCTTTATACCACTTGGGGATTTGGTTTAATTTGCAGAGGGCTGAAGTGCTCTGTTCCACAAACTGCTCTTTCGTTTCTTTTCCTGCAGGAAGCTATACTGGTAACAGCAGGCAGAAACTGAGGGCCAACAGTGCTTCTTTGGCTGGCACCTCTGAGCAGCAAGCAAAACCTTTTCAGATTTCCCTTATCTTGAAAAACTCTTTTTTGCATCCAAAATGTTAGTAGCTAGCCCACTGAAAAAAAAAAAAAAAAAAAAAAAAAAAAAAAAAAAGGAGAATGACATTGCTGTACAATTTTGTTGAAGTTTAAAAGGGAAGAGGTAAACTTGCAGCCATGTTCTTAGTTGATTTAAGTCAATTCTACTCTTCTGAAGACTCACACTGGGAAAGCTAAGGGGTAGGCTGCCAGAAATTTGTTCCCACTGTACCAATACAGGCTTTTTTGTGTCAGGAGAAGATTTCCTCCTGCAATGTTTGATTTCTGTGGGTCACTGGAATTGTTTGTCAGTTCTTTAAACGTTTTCAACATGGCCATTTTTAGCCTGAATGGAGACTAGTGAAAGTTTGAGCTCTGTGTCCAGGGAAGCTCATCTCTTTATGAGCAGTGGACCAGTCAATAGGCTCTGTGTATCAGATCATTAGACAAAGGGGCAGCCTGCAGCAAAAGGGATGTTTGTACTGTGGCCAGAGCAGGCTCTCTTAAAAATAATAGCCAAGAGTAAACACTATCAATTAACAAGTTAGATGCTTGTAAAAAAATGTCAGCCCGTTTGCTAACCCATTAAGAAGGGAAATAAGACTTGACAGTTCGCTATACTGTGATTCTAAGCATGATGCTGCCTCTTTAGAAAGAGTGCTTATGGGGTTGTGTAGGCAGGGTGAGTGCACTGCAGTCACTGCTGGCAAGTGATTGGGAAGATTTGGTGCTGTACGGAAGTTTGTGCATGGCTTAGTTTTAGGTTGTTTCAGCCTATCTACAAGCAGAGCGATGACTCGCGCTGACAAAATGCAATGAGGTGGGACCCAAACTGGGTAGTACAGAAGTACTGGAAGTACAGAAGAAAATTACATTTGTCATCTCCTTTCTTCTTGTTAGATATGTGAGCAGCAGAATATCTTCAGCTCTAAGGAGAAAGAATCTTCTCAAAAGCAGAGCTTTAAAATGACATCTGCTTTAGCACTGGACAAAATAATTCATTAAAATGGGACTGCATAGCCCAGCCTTCTCAAAATATGCGTTCATATTCATTTCTGTAAGGCACCAGTAGATTTTCAGTAATCACTCTGCATCCAGTGGCTAACTCAGTGTCACCAGCATGATCCTGGTCACCAGAAGGGAAGATGAAAGAAGTTTATTGATGGAAGAAACAGAATGGGAAGAGACTGTTAGCATGGAAGTGCTCAAAAATACCCCAAAAGAATTGCAATTTGCTAGTAGTGATTTCCCTAGTTTGCAAAGAAACCCTGCTATACGTATTAGTGTATAATATTATTAGTGTGTATTTTTATTGCGTTGTAATGAAAGGGAGAGTTAAGAGCAGCCTAGTGTGGGGTAGAGCTTCCAAGAGCACTGTATTTGGACTCATGTTACATATTAGGTCAATCAGGAGAGATGGGAATCATGGAAGGATGATGTGGGAAGATGCAGAGTGGATTAGGGCAGCAGGAAATGAAAGCTTCCTAGAGAAAAGGCATGCCTGAGCCTTCACATTGCAGAGCAGTGAGTGAAATGGTGACTGTGCAGAAAGGACAATTAACCAGGGCCAAGAAAGATACTGCCAGGGCTCAGGGGAAAAATATTAGGGGGGGCACAGAAATAAGAGGCATGGTTACTTAGTGGAGGCAGGTCCTGGACAGAAAGAAGGCAATTTTTGACTACCTGGCTCAGCTGAAAACCTTGCATGAGCTTTTGTGACAGCTGGGCCTGACAGCAAGCAATACTCTAGTGAAGTGATATGCTGCACACGGCTTACCCTGGGGAAGGACTGTGTCTGTCTCAAAATCTGTGTGGAAAATGCATCTTGCATCTCTTTCTGCTTATATTGGACTCCTGCATTTTGGAGGGGGAGGTGACTCTTCTGTAACTTCGCCACGTGGATAGGTTACTTCAGCCACTCCAGGCTGAAGAGACCTTGGTGGAAGACATGGAGCAGACCAGCCCTAAATCAAACTGGACAACTTCTGAGCAATTTAATGCAGAGCATTTCAAAGTAACTAGAAAATCCCTCACTGAGTCCAGCAGTTTTTATACTGTCCCACCGTGTTTCGCTAACCTGAGATATGTGGCAAGTCACACATGAGGTGCATTTTTTTTTTTTAAGGACAACAAATTGCTTGGTGAAGGCCTTGTAGAGAGATGAAGAGTGAAAAGCTGACTCCTGTCAGACAACTTCCAGTGTGATAGTTGTGCTAGATGATTATGTGGTTGGTAATTGGTATCAGAGATTAACTATATTAACCAAGAGACAATCTCTAGTCCATAAATCCGAGTTTAAGTAGTTGGGATGGAACAAGGGCATAGAGGCATACAGTGAATTAAAGTGCATAAGAAAGCCTGCTTAGGAAGAAGCACTTAGCTCAAATCGTTAAAAAAACCAACCCAGTCAGGAAATGAAATATATACTTTAACATGAAACTGAAGACATCAATTGCTTGTTCTTTTGCTGAAATATCTGCTGTGTCCCCCATGGACTGACTATAAGGCCAGTCTTTCATTATGATGACTCAACCAGTGTTGATAAACATAGTTTGAAAATGGACCTAAAGGGACCAGTGGGATTTTTATTCTACACATTTTTCATTAAGTCACAGCTTTCTAAAACATGATTAAATATTTGATAACTTTGACCACTTTTAAAACTGATTGGTCTGATTTTTTTAAAAATAAATAAACAATTGCCCCCAAACCCCCAGAAGATCAAAAGCCTGTAAAGAAGGTCCTTAAACATTAGAAACAGCTGCTTTTGCATCACTATTAATACATCTATTAGTTCTAGTACAGTGTAGTTTCTTCACAGTAGCTGTTACATATGTTAGCACAAGAAATGTATTCTCACTCAAAATAGTCATTGGCTTTTTGTCAACCAAAAGCTATAATCAGAATAATTTTCATATAAGTAGCTCTTTCACAATGAAGGTCCTGAATGCAAGAGATTTCTAACAACTCTGAGCTGGAAAGGGACTGTTTTTTAAAAAGGAAAATGCTATTAATATCACTGCATTATAGAGAAGTCAGTTACATAAGAAGGAAAGCAATAGAGAAGCACAAACACTGTCAGACTCAATAAGATAACCGGTGTGATACCATTTGTCAGTACTGGTCACAACAAGGGGCAAAGAAATTAGAAAGCAATTCTTATTTGCCTAACGGAAACAAAATATCCGGAGCCTTTGTTTAGTAGTTTGGATCAAAGTCACAGGGCCATTTAGTTACATCTTGTCAAAAACAACTTACAATATTCTCAGTCAAAAACACTGCTTCATTTTTAAATGCAGCGTTTTTTGTTTCCGTGTTATTCTTCTGGCAGAGAGTTCCACAGATCAGTTGTTCATATTGAGGCTTTTCGTAAATCAGTTTCAACTGTTATCTGTCTACTCCATTGGCAGGACTTTTGTCTTTTGTTATGAGAGAGGCTGAAAAGGACATGACTCACTTTCTGTATGTTTGATCTGTTATGTAACTCTCAACTCATTTACATCTACCATAGATAATCCTGGTGCTTTCAGCCTATTCTTTCCAGACACTTCTTTAAGCTTCTGAGCATTTCACTTAGCCATCCCTGGACCCTCTTGTTTCTGCTCTCTTCTTCCCGTGGATTCAGTATTTCAGACATGCAACTTATATGGTGACACTATTGTAATAGGACAGTAATAAAAATTATACTAAATGCCCATATGTTATAAACAAATGTCTAGACGGGATTTTACAACACTTATCTCATCCCAAGGCTCTCATTTTTCAGGTTTTATACTATCCGTGTAGAAGTACAATGAATTCTCTTGCTAGGAAAGCCATGGCTTGGCAGAGCCAGTAGGCATACGGTAATACTACTACATAATAATTAGAGCTGAGTGAAAATAAAGGTATTTAAATTACAGGAGACCTGCAGCACTGAACTTGGCTTTTCAGCCTGAGCATACATGTTCCTATTGCTGCTGGAGGTATATTGATAGTGACTCATAGCGTGGCGGTACCGAAAATCTGTTGGTTTAGGGCCTGCGGTCTTCTACAGGATGATCACATTACAGTTTCAATGTTTCCTGTACATCAGGGTATCTTAAATTCTGGAGTATGTGTTTTAGGAAGGCTTGCACGCTCCAGATTTCAGCGTATCTTGGTGCTGACACTGAGCATTAGGCAGTGTGAATGGCTTATTTCAAGTGATCTTGGTCTGTGGTGAAAAGAACAGGAACAAGTCCAGTACACACAGAACAACCAGCTTTTGTTTACTGAGTCAAAGCTGTAAAACCATAAAGGCAGCAAAAGCTGAAATCAAGGGAAACAAATCATGGAGTGGGAAGGGAAAAGGAGACTCAACATTTGAGGGTTCTTCTGTATGAAACAGAGATCTGGTTTTTGGTGATGGGGGAAAGGCATGAGTCACACTTCCAAAACTTTGCTTGATGCAACAGCCTCTTTATTTTCGTTTGGATTTGAGGCTCTTGGAGGTGAAGAGATTTTTTATCAGCAAGAATTCACCAGCAGCTTGCCAACCTCTGTACTTCAAGCCTGATTCATCAAAGCCTAAAAGTAGCCTTACGTGATAGTAAATGTGCTCCTAGATTGCCAGCTGAAGCTAGGGTCTTCCCTCCTAAGATACGGGAAACACTTTCTTAGATTTTATACTTAAAAAAAAAATGCTATCAGTGTTCCTAATCAAGTCTTCCTGCTCTCACTGAAAGAGAGATTTTTTCCTTGAAAAATCTTTGGTCTTATAGAACATTTTAATACAGATCCTCTTAGGAAATGTGATTGCTGTGGGGCATCTGGCTTGCAATCAGTCACTCCTTTCAGAGCCTAACTCTTCCGTCCTGACATCGGCCCAAAGCATGCCCAGTGAGGTCCCGGAGAGCCATGCGCCTTATATGTCCACTGCAACTTGCAGGAGGTCAAGCAGGGGGAAGCCAAAGGATTTGTGCAAATGGTGAAGCCAAGCAGAAGGTCAGGCATGGCATGTTGTGGCCATGGGAAAGAGACAGTTCTTTCTTCTGGGTCGGGATGAGTCTCCATCAGTGCCGAGCCTCAATGGATCATGGGGCTTCCATGGCTGGCACCCAGTGTTCTTAATTTTGTGGTGAATAAGAGCCTTGAAAGCACATAATTTAGTCCGCCTGAAGATAATTGTCAAAATAAATCAGTCTCTTGTTTAAGGAATAAATCTTCAGCAAGTATCAAGAGAGCCTAAAGCACTGCTGATTTTAATCATTACATAGGGAAGTGCCTATACTGCTTAGCGTTTCCCATCCAGCAGCGATACTATTAAAAATTCAAGCCTGGACTGAGAACTGTCACAATTCATATTAAGGGGTTTGGAGAATTCCTGAATTCACAGCTGAAAGAGGAGAGGCCTGAAGAGCCCTGACACCATGGTCCACGCCAGGTTTAGCTGACCAGCACCCCGCAGTCCGGTTTGATGCCTCGGTTTCCACATCTGAACACCGGGATACCATGACCAGTGTTCCCGTGTGTGTTGCCCTTTCGGAGGGGAGAACCGCTCCATGTCAGATGGATATTTTTACTTTTTGGTGTTGATGGGATGTTGCTGGAAGATGGGTTGGGTATGACAGGAAATGTGCTGTGGTGTGTCAGGCTGTCCCACACAGAGCGATTCCAGGCAATGGCTGGTGATTTTTATCGGGCTGCCCTGTGGTCATCCAGTTGGCTCCCCAGGGCTCTGTTGGTTGACTCCAGTGATTTTCTTGTTCAGTAGCATGCCCTGCTTTGCTAGGGGGTTTTGATGGCTTGGCCAGTCAACAAGGGATTTTTTGGGGTGTGAAAAGGATCAGTTTGGGTGAGATGGGTTCTAGAAAGTAGAAATTATGCTGGTCAGCTGTGGCTGGAGAGTCACGCTTCTCCAAAACTCCCCAGCCTTGATGTGGGAGGTGTGCTATGACAGAGGCAGGATGTGGGCCGTGATAGCCACTGAGGCGATCTGTCACCAGCCATGGGCAAGGTAGGACTGAACAGACTAGAGATTATTTTTGAGGCTTCATGGTTTAATTAGCACTGGGCAATTTGGTTGTTTCTATAGCAGTTCTCTGTATGCTCTGGCTGGTCAAAAGGCAGATCATTGTCCAGCTAATTTCTGATCTTTTTGTTAAATGAAATGGCAAAGATATTGGGTCATTTATATATATAAAAAAATATGAATCCTACATGGATTGCAGGCAGGTCGCTGCTGCTTACCCGTACTATTCCTGGCCCCCAGTTGATCACCCTGAGAGACCTGGTGATCTTGATATTATCCCAGGTTTTTTGATCATTTCTCCCTTTTCCTGGAGAGCACGTGGAGTTCTTGTTTCTGGAGCTTTCCTGGAGGAACAGACACTGCTCTTGCCTTTTCCACTGCAGCCAGCCCCATTTCTCCATACTCTCCAAACTGGGAAGCACTCGCTACCCTACTCAAATTGATTGTAGTGTTAAAAAAAAATAAATTCATACAGCTTTTGGCTCAGCACCATTTGAATAATTCTAAGTGGCTGGGAATTAACTCACTGTGCCAAGTTGCTTTGAAGAAGAGATCTAGCTACAGTTTATTTTGGTTATATTTTGTATGAAATGTGTGGGCTTATTGGAACCAGATATATTGACTTTGCACTAGGCTGGTGTACACCAGTTCTAAATGTGTCCCCTGGCATATGGAATCAAAACTGAGGGTTTTCTCAGACACAGATGCCATCCAGCTCCCTCGATTCTTGGTATCCTGCTCCCTGGTACATCACCATGTCTAGTAGATATGAAAACACAGGGCCCCTGTGCTATTTCCAGTGACTCATCCATTTTAGAGATCTTAGAACTTGCTTTTGTCTGAAGCAAAATATTTGTCGCATGTTATTAGAAGGGGCCAGAAGCCACCTGACTGTGGAATGAATCAGGAGTAACCATAAGGATTTAAAACAGTTAAATATATGCAAGTGTGGGACGTGTTTAGCTCCAAAATTGGCTGTGGGTATAAACAGCGTGTCACGAGCCATTCTTTCACATCTGAGATACAGTAATGTACATAAATCACAGACGTATCATGTGTCATAAGCACAAGCTTCATAGGCAACCATTTTTACAAAATCTTTGCTTGCAGAAAATGTTGGGAACGGTTGTCTTTGTTCAAAGTTAAAAAAAAAAAGTCCACTTAGATAGAGTACTTGTAAATCAGCCCCGAGAGAATAAATTGTCAGAGGAACAGCACGGAAGCAGAAGTGTGACATTTCCAGCTATCTGTAGAGGGAGGTCTGTTCTACAATACATTTCAGGTGACAAAACACAAATATGATGCACAGTGCCAAATGGAAAGAAAGAATAGACCCTCTGCTGTTGGGAATAAAAGAAGACTATAGTAATGTGATTATGGTAATGGTCAACAAGTCATAGTCTTGTGCCTTTGTTCACTGTAATTAACTTCTTGGAATGCCACAGTTGCTTTCTCTGTGCTCATCAGATGGCCCTGCTTTTGTGTCCGCAGTCTGTTATTTCTCTTGAAGGGACTGCAAGCCTCCAAGTGCATTACTAAATGAATTCATTGCTGGAACAAAGATTCAGTAGTAGAATAGAGATTGATATCTTTTGTTGTCAGACATTCAATACCATATAGCAATCCAATTACTTAAGCTGTTTCTATCAGTCTTATTACGGCTCACTATTGAGGCATGCTTTAAAGCTGGATAATTCTGTCTTGCAAGAATGTAGTGGAACAGATTAGGGCTTTAATGAGAAGGCTTTCTGTGAGCGAGCGCATTTCCATTGTACCTATTGGGATTGAGGAATCATACCTAGGCAAAGGCCTGGAGTCATTGTTGCAAAGACCGATCAAAGGAAAGCCTGAAATCTGTACAACTGCTTGAAGAACTTCTATGGGTTATAAAATAAAATAAAATAAAAACTGGCAAGGTTTCTGTCTGTTATTGCCTATCTGATGAGAATCTGTGGTACATGGGGAAAAGGAAATTGCTTATTGGAATTCAGATTGCGGGATGGATATCTCATTTTGTGTTTGAACTTCTCCTCCGCTGTGCCATAGGTCAGATTTTGTGCTTAGCTGTAGCGTTTTTAGGAATGCTGGCAGCGAAAGTTGAATACAAGACTTACTCTGTATACAGCTACCCAGGGTAGATACTTGGAGAGGCATGTTTCCAGCGCACAGACACACACCAGAAAGAAGCCTCTGAGCTTAGACTAGCAAGTCAGCTTTTGCATGGTTGCAGTCTTGCTCACGCTCTCTGTAGGAAAAGCAGGTGTAGACTGGGTCCCAAAGGCAGCTGAAAGCTGGAATCTGTAAGACCTCAGACCTGTGGCTGAAATAGGGAGGTGGAAAATAGTTATTTTTCTGTGGGGAAAAAAAGTCAACAATGTAAATATAAACAAACTTAATTACTTTGCAGTTTTTGTGTACGTATCAAACACTCACACCAGAGCTTTCTGTGACAAATACAAGCAGTAGGGATTTGGGAGATCCCAGGCTAAGTTTACATGTCTGGCAAGACAATTTGGCTTTTTCTTGAATGTACAATTTCTGATGGATTTTTAAGACATGATAGAAGTCTCCAGCTTACTCTTAAGCTCAGCAGAAACATCAGTGCTCTAAGACAACACAGAGTGAGTAGAAGCAACCAAGAGTTTGCTGAGGATAAAGTAAATTAGAAACATAGTTTAGAGTGCTTTTGTATGGAATACATGCAGCCTGGCATCACTCATGAAAATAAGCCTAACTAAACTTGCCTGAAATTCCACCTCACTACCCTTAAATATATGAGAATATGTATATAGTTGTTTTTTTTTTTTTTTTTTTTTTTTTTTTGATGAATGCACCAAAGCAAATCCTTACTTGGTGTGAGTGGCAAAGCTCTGTAATTGCTGTAGGACAATGATGATTTCCAACAATTTAAGGATATGGCATATTTTTCCTAGATGCAAAGAAATGTGTGTGATTTATGCTGTTATTATGATAAGCCTGATTTTCCATTTCTTATGGTTGCTTTATGCTATCAACAGCTAAATATTTCCTCATTAGGCACACAGTTACCAGGAATTACAATGCATACATACTGACTGACCATAATATTTTCAAAGTATTGTTTAGAAGAATAGCAATTATGAAGACATTTTCCAAAGGAAATTGTATTAGAATTAGGATAAGGATGTGGGTGTGTGAACTTAAGTCTGAGGCGTACCTGAAAGTTGATCTGTGCATGTAGGTTTGTTTCTCTAAGAATTCATGTTTCCGTATATAGACCACAAATACTGCTTTGCTTCAGCAATGAGGGTTTGACATGGTTCTGGGCAGAAGCTAAACTTTATTTGTAGCCTTAATTGCCCGATGTGGATCGAAGTTAATGTTTCATAAAGCAAAGGACAGTAACTGCTCATTTTGCCAACAGCTACTGCTAAGATATTTATTTTAGGTCAGAGTTAAGGTGATTTTGTGCTGAAGTATCATCTTCTTTCTCACTCAGGAGTGAAAGGGGCAATAAAAGATTTAGGGTGGCTTGACCTTTATTCTTTTTGTTGCTGACTTGTGACGAGTGAAATCTATAGTAACTACTTTCTTGTCATTTATTTACTCTGTTTATGAATGAAAAGTTTGGGATTGGAATTTTCCAAGGGGAGCTTTTTTTGTGCATTTTCATTTATTTTGTCTAAATACATTGAAACCTCCAGGCCAGATACTTGGCTGGTGTAAATCAGCTTAGTTCTATTGACGTCAGTGGAGCGGCGCCAGCGGCAGATCTGACCCACTTCTTTAATCTGATCACTTGTCCATCCCATTTATTTCAGACTACATCAGAGTGAGCAGAGCCTTACCTCATTAATCCCAAACTTGACAGAGGTACAACCTTGCAAGTTTTGGCAGAGGACTGTCATCCCTGAGAATGACGTAAAAAATAACAGTATGAGGATATTCCCCTCATATCTGCATGGCCGAGCTGCCTTTTTGCTCAGCCTAAAACGCCATCCAATCTCCTGTGTTTTCTTTTGGGTAAGTCATGTTTTAAACACCAGCTTAGAGACATGAAGGGTAGCCTGTGATACACTTACATGTGCTGGCAGAGAAGTGTGGGAACTACATTTGGGACTCTTACTGTCATGGCAGTATTGCTTCTGATACCAGCCTAGCTCTTCAAGCATGTTGGTAGCTCTTTTCTGTAGTAGTCTGCAACATGGGAGACACTGGATCCATCTGAAGAGGATTTTGTAAATGTAGGACCAAATGTTTTCTTTCTCCTCAGCATACTTTTCTGAACTTTCCCTTAGTCTGAACTGGTGATTGAACTGACTCTTGGCTCTTCTGCTTATTCTCAAACAATAATCTTATTCTAATGTCCTAGTAGCTTCCAGGGACAATTTCCCAGGAGCGTACACTACCACATGCTTGGGCTGCCTGGGTTTTGTGTACATGGAGATGTTTCTTGCCCCTGAGAATTTACATCAAATCTTTATTTATTTCTGTCCCATAACCTTGCTGTCAATGTCCACTCTGAGGATGCCCCAGGAACATGGTTTTATTATAGCAGATACTTTCTCTTGGTACTGCTACACAATAAATTTCATTAGTTTATCTACCTCAGTGCTTAGTTTACACTTGCACATTAATAAAAAGTTTTTCTTGTTGTTTGTTTTCTGTAATTGTCACTAATATTGACAAGGTAGCACTAATATTGCTGTTTCTGGGATCCAACTCTCTTCCACATTTGTGTTAAGCCCGAACTAAACAATCCATGTTCTCAGCAGTCAGTTGATCCTCTGCAGCCTTATCTAATGTCCTACAACTATTTCTGACCTTGTCATGCAGTGGCCATTGGCTTCGTGCTGTTCTTTCTCCAGTACCTCTGTTCAAGAGTTTGCAAATGCCAAAACAATGGCAGTTCCGGTATCTTTTTCCAAATACTTTCCAAATAGATGATGTCTTGGCTTCTCTCATTCACAAACTATGCCTTGTTTCTGTGGACTCTGATATTTTTGCCACAGGTCTCATTTGCTGTACGCAGTCTCTCATATCTGCCAGAACCATCCCAGCTCCCTGAGTTTCAGCTTGGGTAGAGTGGTTTCCTTTTCATGGCAAGTTCTAGTTGGGTTATTCCTTCATCTGTTAACAGTCTCTCTCCCTCTGTCTCTCTCCCCTGACACCATAATATCTTAATATTTTCTTGACCCTCTCATACCACCTTGCATTTTCAGCTATCAATTAGTAATAGATTTTTTTTTTTTTTTTTTCTGCACCATTTTACATTATAGTACTCTTTTACCTTTAATAGCGTGCCTCAACTGCCTGAGTTAACTAAGCTATATAAATCACCTGTGGCTTCAGAATCAGCTGTTACCTGAAAAGAGACCATTTTCATGTTGGCTAGAAAGAAAATCTACTGCTTAAACTTTCCTTATCTCTATCATTTAGAAGGGCTTTGATTTTGGTAGAAATATTTAAATTCTTTTGTCTCCCGCACAGTATATTGTCTTTATTCACTTTATGCCAACTATTTTATGGTACTCAGAAGTTTTATGGTACTCCAAATAAACGGGTCTGACAGTAGTCTGCCTTACCATCAGCCTTCTTCACTCTTAAAGGCAACATCGCTTAATGCTGGAGCCTAATTTGTCAGTGAGAGTGTGACTGACATGTATCAGAGCCTCTTCAAGGTACAGTTTCCCTAAGCTTTAAATCTGCCATTTAGGCACTTTTACTCTGGGATATACATACCCCTGATGGTGTAGAACCACTGCACTCTTTTTTGTTTTGATCCTTAGAAACCAGGATGGGTGACTGCTGCCTAAACCTGAAAAAAAATGGAGTAGAATCTGAAACCTTTTCTCCTTCCCTTCTTTATCATTTCTCTTTTCATAACACAAAAGCTCCGTTCATCTCCCTTACATCTCTCTCCAACAAGCTTTTCCTCTTCCCTGCATTTATCAGTCCAGTTTCCACTGGGTGCGGAGAAGCCAAACTGGGTGGCAGGTTTCATCTTAGAGATCATCTCGCTGCATGTGTTGAAGGGGAAATCCATTTTAACAGGAGTTCCCAAATGTACGAGTAAACCTGTGAGTGCACAGGAAAACAAGAGGAAAAATCACAGTTTTGAAGGTCAATTTCAAGATGTTCTGCTTCTACAGAAGTCTGTACAATTGTTTGTGGAGTATATGTTTAGGAGCTTTGCTGGATGAGGGCCTTGTTAAATTTGATTAAACTGAATAAACCAAGCAAGAACAAAAATCAATTAATTTTTACAATATGCTTGAGAGAAAAGCAAGCAGGCAGCTTTTCTCTTACTTTTAAGAAAAAGAATGAGACAGAAAAATGAAGCAAATAACTTGTCTCTTGGGAACCAGTTGCAAAGCAGACCCAAAATTCAGAAGGTTTTTGTTCTGGGCTTTGTCTAATCCACTGACATTTTACTTTTTAAATGTTTTTCATAGGATGCTGTGCTTATTTTATTCATTTTTTTGTGAGTACTTTCATAAACAGAAGGCAGTAAAATCACAGTGAAGTTAGTCCAAAGTTGGGACACTGTTGAGTTCAAGAGGTACAGAAGAAATGTAGTGAAGATGCAAATATATCTGCATCTTGTCAAAAGTTACGCTTTCATTTACCAAGGAAACATAACTAAATTAATGGATTTTAGGTCAGAAGGAAACTCAAGACTATCTAATATGGCCATATGTATTTTGCATGCCATAGAATTCCACTCAGTTATCTCTGCAAAACTATTTCCTGCCAGATAGTGGCCAGATCATACCTCTGCTAACTTTAACTACTTCGGTTTCAAAGCTATAGGACACTCTAAGTTTGCAGTTTGATTTGGCCATCGTAGGTTTGCCATATAAAGACCTAACGATTCTGATGTCCATGAAACCTGAAATAGGTGCTCCATTTGTAATCCCATAACCCAAGAGATTGCTCAAGACAGGAATGAAAGGAGGCAAAGGAAAATCAATGTTTAACTTGGAAATATTTGTCAGTTAGCAAGCCACAAGGAAGTGAGTACCTTTAACACCTAAAATGGTTCAAGTAGGAATTTGCTACTTTCTGGGGGAAGGAGGGTATTTACAAAAAATCTTCCTAAAAAGTCCTTTTGAGCTTGGTTACCAGTGTGTTTCGTCAGTTTAGGGAGATGATCTGAATGTATTTGAACACATTTATTCTGTAGAAGACTGACGATCTCTATTCTGTTGAACACATTTATTCTGTAGAAGACTGACGATCCAGGCCCTGAGAACACTCAAATGCATACTAAAATACATCCTACATACACAACATGTAATTGTGTGCATAAACACCTTTTCTTAACAGGGAGGCTTTCCTGAACTGGATAGAAAGCTTCTGTGCTTGAACTATTTAAGGGACTTCTATTTTCTGGCATCTAGCTGCCTTTTTTTTTTTTTTTTTTTTTTTTTTTTTTCTCTCTCTTCAAAAACACATCCGCTTTAACATCCTGTTGAGTTTAAAAGTATATTTCTTTATTTTCTCACATGCTTTTGGTTTTCAAGAACTGGAATTTCTTAAACAAGGAAATCAGCTGGAAATCTCTTGAAGTTCTGTGTACTATAAATGGAATCTCTCCTTCACTCCCCAGTTCCAAATCTCAGGTCTCTGCCATACTGAAGACCTGTGAATTTCTTAACCTCTCTGAGGGAGGAGTCTCTCAGGTATTTTCTTATTGATCAGTACTGTAAAGAGTAGATCTCTGTCTAAGAGGCACATCAATCTGTCTTGGCTAGAGTAGCTGAAAGGACTTTATGCATTGGATTTTCTCAGTAGTGCTATAAAATAACACATCTTGGTGAATGAAGCCAGCCTGTTAATGTATGGATTTTCTGCTTGGAGTGACTCTGCTGAAATCAATAACTCATTAGGAAGAAAAGACGTCCAATTCTCACAATTCACACTCATGTAAATAACATGACTTCAGCAACAGTGCCCACCTGAGTTACAATACTGGGCTTAGAGGATAACGTGTTGTATGTTCAGATGCCGTGACTGCAGTTTCATTTTTGCTTGGTTGTTCCTAAAAAACACTATTTTAACAGCATTATTCATTCATTAATTATTGAGAGGAATGCACTATGGGCAGAATGGTTAAACAGTTACTAAAATAAGGTCTGCTGGTGAATCCTTTAAAAATATGACTGCACCCCCAGCAAGTAACTCACTTTCAGCAAAAAATGCAAGTGTCAACCTTTTTCAAAATCACAGTCTAGAAA
This sequence comes from Oxyura jamaicensis, assembly GCF_011077185.1. Classification (NCBI taxonomy): domain Eukaryota; kingdom Metazoa; phylum Chordata; class Aves; order Anseriformes; family Anatidae; genus Oxyura; species Oxyura jamaicensis. The sequence continues at coordinate 6,501,782 of NC_048895.1, forward strand.
TCTTTCATATGTACTGTAATTCCTCAAAAGAAGGATCAGATAACTTGGAAAGGGAGGAAGCTTTCCATCCCAAGCGTGCAAAGCATTGCGGTCTTTAATTTATTGACTGTATTGACCTGACTTTTAAAAGACTCCCCAACTTGGCATCAGTATTCTGTTTATCTCACATGCAATGAATCTGTCCTTCTTCCCTGTGTACAAATACTTAATAGCTGTTAAATGATGAGGACAAGCTTGCTGGATCTGTGAGGGTTGTACTTCAAGGTACATTTGGATTAATGCTTTCCTTTCCTTCTGCTCCGTTCTCAGGTTGCTGCACCACTTGCTCAATTTCACTTTCCGAGTGGCTTGAAAACCTTGTCAGATGATTTTCAGCAGGTTAGTTCTTTCAGCGGGATTTTTCTTGCACCCAAAGGTATTATTATTTTATTTTATTTTATTTTATTTTATTTTATTTTATTTTATTTTATTTTATTTTATTTTATTTTATTTTATTTTATTTTATTTTTTCAAGCCCAGTGACAGGATTTAGAAAGCTCCACAGGATGCTGGAGTCAGCCACATTCACAGAACTTTTCCATGTGATGCATGTCAGCAGCACAGCTTCAAGAAGAGTCTTCTTGTTTTGCTTCCCACTTAGCATGAATTTAATGGCTGTCTCAGAACACCTCTGAACATGGCAGGATTTGTGTAGGTGATCTGGGTATAAAAAGAGAAGGCAGAAGGTGGGGAAAGGAAGGTAACTGATAGCTGGAAGATGAACTGGTTCCAAAGGACACCCTCCAGCAAAGGTTGGCAGAATAGAATTAGGTAGATTTAATTTTAGTGTGAGAAAGAACAACCCTTGCGTGTCAGCTGGGACTCATGTGGTTTAATGAATTACTGGAAGGTTAGGAGAATGGAACATGCCCTCTCCAGAAGCATCTCTGAAAGATCTGAAGGAATCCTTAGCTCAGTAATAAATTTCTCAATCTCAAATTAAAAATGCAGCCACTAGTGTGGCTAGGCATTCATGAGTGACTGGGTACTGGATTTCTAACCCTTGGAGGCCAATGGAAGAACTCAGTACAGCCAAGGGATTAAAATCAGAAACTATCTGATTCATTTAGTGAAAAAAATATAAGGAGATGTTCCAGGAGCAGCAGAAGCCCAGTTTCCTAGCGAACCATATCCTATGTCTCCCATACACATTTGAGGGGACTTTCATGAGACCCCTGCATCCTTCCCAGATCCTCCTTAATTAGACAGAGGGCACAAGTCAGCTTCTGCTGCATCTGCTGTGGATCTACATGAATACTGGTTAAAGGCTAGAAGTAAGGTGATTTGTATTGATTGGACACGTAACCAGTGATTCCACACCTTCAGGGAGATTTTCCTCTGCTTGGGGAACTGGTTTAGGTCTCTTACCTCTGTGCAATGACTGATTTTCACAAGACCTGTAGGAACATAATTATCTCCAAGTCTTCTGCTTCTCCCCTGAGAACTTGCATTGAAATGTGCCAGTGGGTTTGAAAGTTATTAGGGGGAGACAGATGAACAGACAGACGGCATAGCTGCATAAGCTTCATTTCCTTAGGAAATCAAGTGGAAATGTTTGTATAGTTTATATACAACACAATATGGTTTGTGTCTGTCTATTACATTGAAGGTTGTTGTTGAGCTTATGTATTCCATTGTTGTGCTTCATCTAATCCAAAGTTTCTAAAAATACTGTGTTGGAGCCTTTGTGATTTGCTTTCATGTATCTCAATAGGAACCTGGGACTGGAAGGGGCGTCCTGGGTCATTGTGTCCAGGCTCCTGCTGAGGTACATGAACTGTAAAAGTTGAAAGAGAAAAGTACTGTATAATAAACTTCTGGTTAGTACAGTGGGAAAGTTAATGAGACAGATGAAACCTTCCGTGTGGCCTTTACAAGGCTGGAAGTCGCAGCATGGGGCAGTCCCCTCGCAGATTTTGGGTCATTACCTTATCTTCTGCAGCAACTGCAAGGAAGCTAGAGATTTCTGAGGATGAATGAATTCTCACCTTTACACTGAAGGAGTATGAAGTATTCACATTTTCTGTAGAGAATCCTGGGGAAAAGATTGCCAGATATTTTTTTTTTTTTTAATTTTTATTTTTTTCATGTATGAAAGTTTTAAAATGTTAAGCATGTTTACACAGAGGAAATGATTTGGTCCACGGAAAGGAGACACATCTTTTAGCTTTTAAATGTGCTCGAATAACGCGTTAAAACATGTAAGACATGTTCAGCATTCTTTAGGAGTTTCCTAAACAAAAAAAAGAACCCAGAAATCCTTCCATGAAATAAGACAATAGGTGAGAAATGATGGCAGTTTCTGATTACATACTGGGTGCATGGGAGCACTAGCATAAGGTTATTTCTGAAGTTATATTGTAATGCTAGAAAGAGAACCTGATGATAAAATGCTAAAAACCGTAACTGCCCGTGTTTCAGCATCGGTGCTGTTTGTCTTAAGACCTTTGCTGTGCACTGATTCTTAGTATTAAATGTACTTCCTTAGTATCTATATTTTTATTTTATATTCTTAGTATTAAATGTACTTGCAGATAGTTAAGGGCACACCTAGACTATTTATATTCCGGAATATCTAGACTGTTTCAAATCAGTGATGAAGTGCCCTCTGCATAGAGTTATAACAGAAAAGGTCCAGTCTGATAGAAGGAATGGAACAATAGTGTGCTTGGCAGTTTCTGGAACACAAACAGAAAACAAAACAACACTTTGAAAATCTCAGTTTTGCAATTTTTAAACTGGCTGTGGTCAAAAATAGAAAAATCATCTTAGAATGATTTCAGATCATTTCCCTTCTTGAAAGCAGAGTCAATAAGTACATAAAGAGTTGAAATTTTGAATGTTTTATATGGGCCAGCTTTATCATGAGCTGGGAAAACCACTGACTTACCTTGGCGGCGTCTTTGCCTTGATTTGGCTGTGTTGCAGTCGTACACAATTTTCCCTTCCACCAACCAGAGTTTGGTTTGGCAAGAGAGAGTGCTCTAGGTAGAGCACTTGAGGTGTGAGTAGCTTTAAGGATAGGAACACTCTTTGACTTAGGTTGCACCATTTATATCCTACAATCTGTAGGGCACTCTTTAATACTTCACCGGGTTGTAGAGTGCTCCAGACCTGAGCCCTGAGCACGAGTTGGGCTGGCAGTGGTGAACTGAGCCCCATCAGCCTTGTGCTGGGTACAGACACCCAGGACTGACCGTGCAGCGGGCTACCTTCTGTGGGCAGCCTGGGAGACTGTTATGAGGAAGTTGCAGTTGTATTTTAGATGAGCCCATTTATTATTAAAAAAAAAAAAATAAAAAAAAATGACATGTTTTAGTAGAATTAGGCAGTTTCAAAAAGTCATTCCAGGGTCTGAATAATTAAACTTTGGATCTTTGAAGATATTTAACTGTTAAACTCCTGAGTGAATGAAAACCTATTTCTGGAAAGTTGTAGTTACTTTTGTTTTAAGGTGTTTGGAATGAGCCTACTCTTTTAAACACTATGTTAATGCTTTCAGTATGTTAATATTTAACAAAGAGGTTCTCTTCATTAAAAGCACATTTACTGCCCAACAGATTTTGATAACGTTTCCATTAAAACTCTGAAGACTGCTAAATTTGACAGTGCTGCTAAGTTTGTTCAGTCAGGCTCAGCTTTCAGAAACAAGTCTTCTAACTAGAGGCTGGGGAGAGGAGGACGGTTATTAAAAATCTGTCACCTGGTGGAAGGATCCAGACTGCTTTCCATTGCCAGGTAGCCCTTCATCACTCTCCATTGCGATGGCTTGAGGCAGCTGTGACTCATTTGTATGACTCTGGCTCTCGTGCAGTTTTGGGAGCCCAGTGCACCAGCTGGCTTTGAGCTTAGCTGTTTGCTGTACGCCTCACCAGGACCCATTTCTAAGCCCACCTTATCCTTTACTCATCTAATCTTGCACCTAATCTTAAATTGCAGATATTATGCCATGGCCAGTATTCAGTGATTGATGATTCCAGCCTGTCACTGATCTTCTTTGTCCAGCCACCAGCAGTTAAATTTCTTTCCCAAGGTGCCTCTGCAGAACTAGGACTTTGTCAGTCTCAGGCATGTTGAGATTTCTGCCCCCATTTTTCTCTAAGTACATTATCTCCATACTTCTGCCAGATGAAGCTCAACATGGTCTTTGTACAAAATCTCTATATAAAATACCTCTGGCCCAGTCCTACTTGCCTCATTCACCTCACCGTTGAATTTACTTGACTTGGGTGGAACCAATAGAAAGAGTGAAGACAGTTGGCCAAGTCCTGTTCTCAGTTATCATTATGTCATCTACACTGACTCTGCTGAAGCCAGTAGAGAAAGCTCAGAATGAACAGTTTGTATTCATTTCTGTGATAGATGTAAAAGCAATTAAAATCCTTTTTATCAGTATGTATCACAATGCCATAAAAAGTACTTAAAATATCATCAGCCTTTGAAGAAACTGAGTCCCAGAAGTATGCCCGTGGTCCCACAGATTGTCAGACCTCAGCTGTAAATTCTTATTTCTGTACCAAATGCCTTTCTTTACAGGACTGTTTTAATTTTTATTTTTATTATTTTTTTTTGAGGGAAATACTTGCATAAAAAGAACTGATACAGCAGTTGTGCATATACATCACACTCAGAGAGGGCAAAATTATTATGCAAGATTTGCCATCTGTGTTTATAACACAAACATTTTTCATTAGCAAGGGAGCATCATTTTAAGTTTTATCCTAATGTTACTTAAGTACAATAATTGGCATCCCTAGCTCCAAACTGATCTTTAATATAGGTTGAGCAAAAAAATTATATTAATTTGAAGTTCATTACTATATTTACAACACTGCTTTCCCATGCTTATTTTAGGGTCACTGGGGAAAAAGCTTTAACTCCAAAAAAATGAATGCATTGCTATTCTGGGAGTTAGATTGTCACTTAAGAAATATATTTCTGATAATAAAAATTGGTGTAGTATTCCTTGCAGGGACTTATTCAGAAGAAAGTTAATAAAAACTGCATGGAAAAACTAGCATCTTTTTTTTTTTTTTTAATGTTTTTGAAATTCCTACAGGAAAAGTAATCAAATGCAAAAAAAAATCAAGAGAAAAAAGAGAAATGTTCTATGATCATTAAAACCCAAAGGTAAGATTCTCTTAGTAAAGCTACTATTAAGCACGGTAGCTCTGATGAACCTTTTAAACATCTGTTAAGAACAAAGACCTAGCTGGCCCTGCTGATGGGAAAGTCATAATGTGGCTTCTTTCCTGATCGCTTTCTATTCTTTGCATGTGTGACAGATGTCAATGAAGTTGAAAAGTGTCCATTTGCCAGCAGGGTGCCGGCTGTTCCCCCAAATGCCTGGGCAGTTTATAGAGGCCCTAGTATCTCCTGATCTTGAGTGAAAGATTTGTAGAGAAAGCATCCTGCAGATTAGAGGCCTGCTGCCTTTGAATAGAGGGCAGCCAGCAGCTCTCCGGGCCTCAGCAAGAGATGCCACTATACCATCAGGAAACTTTGATTTATTATCTGAGAAATTCACCATCCATCTGCACGAAGAGGTCACAGAAGCAGCTTCCCTAATGTGAATCTGAGACCCCCATTATTTCCCACTTATTGCTACAAGCATGAAAAATTGCTCCAACTGAGAAAGTTGGGCTTTCAGGACTTGTTGCCATGGCTGAATTTATATGAATATTTAGGAGCAATGCTTAGCGAGTTTTTCTGAACCAATAAATTCCAACAATTTTCACAGTTTTTTGCTAATTAATGCCACCACTGTGGAAGTGGAAGCAGTTCTGCAAACAAGCTGCGACAAATGGGATTTTTATTGCCAGTGGAAAAGTCTAGGGAATAATTAGCGGGTCCGTAGAGATCTCTTGATTACAGACATCTGCATTGGTAATGTCCAGACTCAAAGATCGCTGAGGGAAATGTTTAGGGATTTTCACCTTAGGGCACATTTATGTTGTCAGCTACACCCTTCAAACTGCAGTCGGACAAATGTGGGAAAATATTTTGTGAAATGTTAGACCAATGAACCTGATGTTGACTAATCTGGACTAGGGAAACTGGCTTTGCGTTCCAAAGTACTGTCCAGCAGCCAAGACTTGCACATGTAATATTTTGATATTTCATTAAACTTGATTTCATAGAGATATTTCTCAGTGCGGCATTTGATTTGCAGTGTGTTGCCTAAGATGCTTTTGCAGTTATCACTGCTTTGTTGAATAGGATGAAGAGGAAACAAGACTGGTTATTAAAAACCACATGACTCCTTTAAAATGAAGCACTGAAAAAAGAATTCATGTCACCACAGGATTTATTAGTGCAGGTTGAAGAGTAACTTGATTTGGGATTTTCCTGCTCTTGCCAAAGTGAATCACAATATAAATCATGGATTTACTTATAGAAGCAGTCAAGGATTTGTCTATTTAAACAGCAGTCTTGGGTAGTGAAGTATTAATTTTAGGCCTTCAAGCAGAATCTTAAGCTAAAGAGTTTTAAAAATACACAATTATATTTATTTTTATAGTAGTACAGTGCAGTTGCACCAGTCAAGTTTCCTGCTTTATCAAGTGCCATGTAAATCCCATCAAAAACTCATTCCCTCTCCTGAATAACTAGCAGGTAAAGAATTGGTTGCTTTTACCAATTGTATCAGGATATAGAATTTAAAATAAATTAAATGTATAGTGTCTTTTGTTTTAAAATATCCATTACACTACGTAGCTTTGTCTTGCTTAGAATTTCCCTGTGACAGGATCTTCGCTCCCACAAGCCTTGCATCAGAAAATACCCTTAAATGTGTATTTAAACCCATCCTTCTCCAGGAAAGCCATTAAGGAAATGATTAATTTTAAGATACATTTCAGTCCCAGTGGCATCATTTATCCTACTCACTGGCCAGGCAGTCACTTACAACAAAGTTAAGTACTGACCAGGCCTCATTCTGAATCCAGGCTGCCCTTCAAGATGTCATGAGGAGCAGCAGTAATTCTCCTGGCTTTTAAGCCTCCATGCACAACACACATATGTAGAGCTGCACCCGGTAATGCATCGATGTATGAGTGAGGGATTAATCACCAGCATCTTGCTGTTGGCTCCTGACGTCCCAAATCGATGGGATATGACAAGTGCTTGGTCAAAATCAGCTGGCACTGTGAGGGTTTGAACTATCAACTGTACCCACAAATAACCATTTTTATCCCCACACCTTTCTTAGAGGAGAAAATTGGGTCAGGCATTTCCAAAGATCTCTTTTCACTTAGCTTTTCTGGTCTCTTTGGGATGTGGAGTGGGAGTGGAAGGAACAAATGGTTGGGAAAGCTGAATTCAGCATTGCTGGGGATGCTTTTGTTCACAAATAACTAGAGCCTGTGTGACAAGAACTTGTATTTTCATGGGCATTGAATACCAGAACCCTGCTTTGCTACTGTCTGACACAGAAAATGTACAGACATACGAAATAACTTCAGAAGGAGGTTTTTAATAGCCTGACTCCTTATGAAGTCTTTCCAGAAGACCCCAGAGACATTTGTGATCACACATATATTATTGCCACTGCCCTGGACAGATGGGAAAGTCCCCAGAGAAATTGCTTCAGAGTGGCGTTTACCGGTCACAATACAGGCTGCAGCAATGCTGGTTTTGTAGAATATGTACTTTTTTTGAGGGGTTGAAGCTGAAGGGTCTCTACAGCTTACAGTGTCCTGCAGACAGGACTTTCATTTATTACTGGGTAGTCTTTAAAACTACATGGTATTTACATGCATAAGCCAGATGACTTTGAGCTCCAATTCAGTGCATTTTTTTTTTTTTCATCTTTATTTAAGGAAATGCTTTACAGTGGTTAAAGGTATGACTGTGTAACTTGTAGATCTGCTGTTCAGAAATATTACATGAATTCCTGTAAATAAGGTATTTAAATATAAATGTGTTTGACTGTTTTATAATGAGCCTTGTTCACAGGCCCTGCAGGGTTAATTAGGTACCTAGATCTTATCTTTACTCTATTACACAAAAGGCAAAAACCTCTACAGGAACTGAATCCACTCAGAAAGAGCAAATAAACTAGCTCTAAATGATCACAACCTGACCAAGCTTTTCTGCTTCAGCTCCCTGTATGCCTTCAGGCAATGGGGATTTAAAAGCACTGAGATTACAGGACCATAAAAATACACATTTACATTTACATGTGGTCACATGCAAAATTTAAGATTTAGAGAAAGCCACAAAGGGAATGTTTAACATAAGTAGCCAGGCACAAGCTGAATTAATGACACAGCAGCCCCAGCAGAAACACAAGAAAAACATGTAAACCTTCATCTATTATTAGTTGCCGTAGCCCACACTCCAGAGCACAAGGACGCCTGGTCACTAACATGGTCTTTGCCACTGGATCTTTTAGCTGCCGTACAAACGGGAGCTGGGCAAGTGCTGAAGTGCAGGGAGTTCACGTGAGAGTCCTTGCTTGGAGTTTTGTTTCTTTGTTTGATGATTAAATCACCAATAATATTAATAGAGCAGCTGGAACCCTCCCCGACCCCTGACTAAGTAGGGAGATCCTGGGGGAGGGCTCTCCATGCTGTGCACATCGGACGCCCTGGTCACATCACGAGGGCTGGCAGGAGGCTGCAGGCAGTGCTCTCAGGACATGCATTGCTTCCTTCCAGCGCCGATGGGAAGAATTCGCACTCTTGCAGACCCTGGCAGGCATGCACAACTTTTGCACCAAGCCATGCACATCTGCTCCAGGCAATCCCTTCCCTTAGAAGTTACACATCATCACGTAATGCAGACGTTCTTTTACTGAAAAGCTTCAGGAACAGACTCTTTCTTCCACGTGCTGGTACAGCACCTAACACTCTAGGTTTCAAAACAGGCATGTTGGCTGCTTGTGCAACTGCAGCTCAAGTAAATGCTGGCTAAGAAAAAAAAGTTTTTTTTTTTTTTTTTTTTTTTCTTTTTTTCTTTTCTTGCCTTGAATCCTTTGTTTTAGCAGGGAATAAATGATTTTTCGCAGGAGTGTCCTTTGAGAGAATTAGCACTAGAATGGTTCAATTTAAGCAAATCTGAGTTCTGGTTGTGTAATTACGGATCTGCTCATGTGCTCACAGATACGCACAAGAAGAGAGTGCAGCAGTTCCCTGGGGAAAAGTAATGAAGTCTGTTTGTCTTGCGAAAATGAGGTTGTATTATAATATAACAAATGATAGAATGAGGATTTCTGATGCAGGACATTATTCAGTAATTAATTTCCAATGACAGATGAGCTTCAGAAAGTAGTTGTCCAGTTGCAAATCTTTTTCCCACTGATGTATATTTGTTTAGCTCCTCTGCACACTTCAGATTACTCACCGCCGTAGGCAGGGTCTGATCCTCAGCTGGTCGAGCTCAGCACGGTAATGGAGATCAATAGTGGTGCTATTTTATAGCAGCCCTGGTTTTAGGATGCTGATTGTTTAACCTTGCGAAGTGGAATGCATTGTGCTAGTTACATCCTAGTGGTCGGGAACACAAGCTGTCAAGAGGGATCCTTGTTTAGGAGTCTCATTTAAAAAGGAAGAAAATTAATTAATTGAAGTTTGTGGCATTACTGCTGTGCTGAAAGGTAAGCATATGCAAAAATCCTCACAGAATGAGGAAATAAAGACATGGATTGTAAGACTGAGAAAAGAAGAAAGCCATGTTTTTTTTTTTTTTTTTTTTTTTTTTTTTTTTTTTTTTATCTCTCGGAGTTTTCTCCTAGGATTTGTTATGATTTACTGTCATTGCATATTATGTAAACAGTCACTGTTTCCATGAAGTGGGAGGTCCTGTTAATCTTCTTCTGAGTAACTATACTGAGCATTGTTTGTGAGCTTAACTGGAAATATACATCCTTACTGTAATGGAATGATCAAGAATCTGTATATCCCATAGCCTCTGGTTATGGTTCTGACCCTATAAAATGTGTAGGTGGGGTTTCCCTATTAACAGTCGGCCTGTAAAGCCAGGGGAAATCTGAGATGGTTTCCCTGCTTCCTGCAGTTGTTTCCTCTGTAGTGGATGCTCTTGACTCATCCACATCAGCAATTGCCTGGCCCCAGGGCCCATGAAAATACTTTGGAGGGATAACTTTCTTTTTGAGCTTTAGGAACTGACTGAATGTCAGGTACTTTGAAAAATAATAAATGGAGGATGAAGCCTCACTTTCTTCCCTTCCCTCTTTATAAAACTGTATCTTTACTTCATCTTCTTCCAGCAGAACCCGTATTACTCTGTCATATAGGCTGTCCATGCTTTCTTCAACAACAAATGCAAAGCAATTGCAGCAAATGCATTGCTTGTAATCCTGTGTACACACTGACTGTTAGATCTTTTGGGGTCTAGTTTCTGCTTAAAAGGAAATGAGTCTATGGAAGAAGTGCTATGTCCCTGAACTGTTCTGCCAGCATATAAGGTACTGAATACTCTGTGAGATGCTGTTGCCTTTCCAGCTGGACATGGGCTTTCTGTGGTAGTATTGGACCACTTTACTGTAATATAATCCTACCCTCAATTTCCTGAGGTCTACATGACTGAAACTTATCTGACAATTCTGGTACAGTCTGAGACGTCCCATGATGATGTCTTTTAGGGATGTCCCAAGGCAGTAGAGCTTTTCAAAGCAAAAGAATTCTTGTTCTTATATGAAAAGTTGAAAATAAAAAACTTGTTGCATAATCCTGATCTGCTTCATAAATGGGACACTTACGAGGACATATTTCCACATTTTACTCAGATGTGCGTGTCTCCATTAGTTTGGAAAAGCTCAGCTGAACCTAAATCCTGTATCACATAAAATTACTGATTTAAATACTGAGAGTACTATATACATTTTCTTGTTGCCCTGCCTTTCATGCTTGTTCCCTCACCTATGCCCAATATTTCACCGACATCAGTGGGAGTCTTCCTGGAATGTCTGACAGTAATGTATTAATTCCTTTTTTCCAGGAGTGATTCCTTCAGTGCTGCCACTGCCAGTGAACATTACAGTTGCATCTCCTTCCATACAAGCCACTACAGCAGAGCAGATCCTCTGGCTGTGTTTCCTGTCATCAGGTGTCACCCCAGCTAGATGTCTGCAAGGAAGCGGTAAGAAATCTACAACAGTCCTCTGCTCACTCACCTAGCTGCCAAACATGCACATTTCACGGGTTTTGTGAAAACACTTCCCCGCAGTAGAAATGTGATACAACTGACTAGGTAGGCCAACAGCCAACAGCTCTCTGATTGTCTGTCTGCTGGCCTAACAGATTAAATATTAGCATTTATGTCTCCTTGAAAGCAATGAATTTTCTCCAAATACGGTTCTCAAAGAACATTTCTTCTTCTGCACCAGATAAACTGTCAGAAGAGTGACATAGATAGGCAGGATGGGAGTTTAAACACGACTGGCAGAAAATAGAACCTGTTATTTGGGTTGATTTTTTAATTTGCTTGCTCTCCACTGGTAAATGAAACAAAGTGCACAATTACAGCAAGATGACTACACAAGTTAGTGAGGGAGTCCTGGAGGCATCTGCAGGGTGAAGGCCTCTTGGCTGTTAGCTGGTGAAATCTGCCCGGGAGACAAATACTTTACAAATAATTTCTTCCATGAGAAATCTTTCAGCTCCTTGGGGTTTTCATTGCTACTTCTGCTCTACACTGACAGTGTGTTTGTTTATAGATGTTGATAGAATTTGAAGTTTCTATAGATGGGTAAGTTTGAGCTGAGAATTTTTTTTCCCAGCTAACAGAAGGAGGAATATTTGAAATAGATTTAAGAAGTAGACAGAGGCACTCTTGATTTGTTTCTTTAGGGTTTCATTTTTCTGATGCAAGTTACTCATAACTCCCACAGAAGCCAATAAATTTGTAGTCCTTCACAGCAGGAGAGGCACTGAAGTCAATGGAAATTACTGGTACCCTGCAGTCGGGGAATAAGCCTCCTGGGAAATTCTGAATCTCCTGTTTGCCATAAGCAATTAATTACTGCACTGTCAGTAGTTAATCACTGCCGAATTTGTAGGAATCCCTATTATTATTTAAGTGTATCTGTGCTTTCATTATCACTCCTTTCTAATATAAAAGTGACTGATGCGAGTTATAAAATGTTAATATATAGATTTCATCCGACACTTGGTTTATGGCTTATCCTTCGTTCCCTGTATCATAGCACTTGTTGCCTCAGACTCAGTGTTACGTCCAGGCCTGCTGCAGATCTCCTCTCCTCAGAATTTCACCCATTGCTCGTGAGAATTTCAACTTCTGGATAAATAAATATTTTGGGTCAGGTCTTAAAAACACAGAAGTCCTTATTCGCATGTTATTTTTGGAATCTGCCCATGTCTTAGTGGAACTCTCATACCACAATAGCTGATGGAAGAAATAGAGAACTGTAGCTTCATGCCTGTACTTTGAGGGTCAGAGAGGAGGGGAGCAGAGGAGATGGGAGAAGGAATACAGAGATTCGGTGACTAAGCTTTCCCTTCAGGGGAATAAAAAGGGTTTAGTAGTGACAGTAAGGAGAACAAACACAGTGTCAAATGCATGCGTCTTCCAAAGAGAGCTAAAAATCTCATCAGGGTAAAACAAACTTACATAGCAGTGCTGGTGGGTTGCAACAAGCTGAGCTCCCTCTGTCCTGTCCTTCTTGGCCTTTTTTTTTTTTTGGTGACAGATGTTCCTTCCCCCCCAGTGGTCTAGTTCAAAAATTAAGAAACTGTTCTCCGAACTTTTTATTCATGGTTGCCTTCATAGACTTTTCTGTTCCTAGGCTGTGAGAGTAACTTCATTGTTATTCTTCCAATTATCAGTCTCTTCCTGTATTGCTTTTTTTTTTTTTTTTTTTTTTTTTTTTAAGAAAATACTGAGCTGAGTAGTTAGGCCTATGTTGAACCATCTCAGCTCACATATTTATCTGTTTCCAATCTCTAACAGCAAACAAATAGAAGGGATTTCTAGACTGGGATTTTTCCTGTCTTTAGACTACTAAGTTATGTAGTACTTTACAGGCAGAAATAGATTGAGGCCATCTTTAAATACCAGTATTAGAAATTGATCTGAAAAAATAAATAGAGTAAAGGAAACCTTTGGGATAAAGTTTTTAACTTTTCAAGGCGCTGAGAAAGATAAGATTTTGTTAAATATATTCATTTTAACAGGTGGTTTTGACAGTGCCAAAGATCTCTTCCACACTCATGTTAGTGAACTATGTCTCATGCTACAACATCCTTCATTCTCCTCCGGACCCCTTAAAATAAGAGGGTAAAGAGTGACCAGTCAGACGCTCCAAACAGGCTTCTGGGATTTGGAAAAATATCATGAATGGGAAAAATCATGTGTAATTGGTGGGCAAATGTGTTTCAATAGAAATGTGGTTACTGTGGACTCAGGTTTGGAACTTTTATGCTGTGAATGAGTGCCCCTGTGAAGTTCTAGCAGAGAGAGCAACACAGGTTTGTGGGGACAGATGGTTCAAGGTGGAGGCCGTTCTGGCTAAAGAGCAGAGCTTCACAGAATTTCAGTGAAGGCAGGTAGAAAGGTTTGGATAAGAACCCTTGAAAACTTTCTAGTTGTCTATGAAGGCAATTAAGGAAGCATTGCCAGTTGATTTTCTTGGCAACTGAATAAAAAATATATAAAACAGAGCCAGGTTTAGGTCACATAGTAAGTTTATAGTTTATAGAGAGAGCCTACAGTTATAAAACACCCTGCAAGGGCTTTAATCATGTGATTTATACACCATTAATACTTTAAAAAATACCAAATGAGAGTCAGCTATATGATCAAGTCCTTATGCAATACAAACAGCCATAGGTTGATTATCTTCCTATTGAAGAGTATTCATTGGAGTTCTTTACCTCTCTTATCCCCCCAACAGCAAGGACCCATGTGATTAAATGCTACATTTAACAGTGATCAGTGAGATTACATTTCATATGTTTTGTACAATTATTGTACAATTATTACTGTTTTGCTTCAGACAGCCTTTCAGATGTTCGCTGTGTGGGATTATAGCAGTATGAGATCTAGCAAAGCCCTAGTGATTTGACACCTGCTGCTTCCTCTCTGTTATCTTCTGTCAAACACTAACCTGTTTATGGGGAGACTGTAGAATATTGATCAGAGCACAGAATCATTAACACAATGTAGTTTCCCAAATCCTGCCACATACCTGCTCATGCAGTTTATGTTCAACTTTGGCGGTGTAGCATTTGGGATGTGGAAGTCTTTTCTAATCAAATATCACAAAAGAAGGGCCAGATCCACAGCTTCTGTAGATACCCTGGCATTTGCTAATTTGTGTTCAGCTGCAGTGATTTTTCACCCTCTGTAGAACCTTGTCCCTGATGCTTATAAATTGAGATTAATACTTGGTCTTGCTACTGAGCTTTCCAGTAATCAGTTGGAAGCCTGAGGTCCCCTGGCTCCATCTGGGTAATAAACTGCAGATGCTGGATGCCTCTCCACCTGATGAGCTGTCAGTGTTCTGGGTAGATGAGCTGTCAGGAAACTAAAGAGGTTTCAGGTTGAAAACTTTCTTGATATTTTTCCCTCTGTAATAATAATAAAAAATAATAAAACAAGTAAAAATGGTTCTGTGGAATGTCTTGATTTCACCAAATCAGCATTTTCTCCAACCAGGATCAGTTCTAAGAGAAGCCAGAAGCCTGTGAGCTCAGCTGAATTTTGGAACACTGCTACTGAACTGCTTTTGAGTGAGGACGGTTTAGGAGTGCAGCGGCTAGAGATTGCCTGGTTGCATTGCACAGACAGCATGGTTCTGTGGTGAGTCATGAGGCAACAAGGAAATAAGGGGAGAGTTCAGTGGGTAGGGTAAAGGCCTTGAAGATGGAAAAGTTAGTGCTAACAGGGACTCATTTCAAGATCCCTGAAACACTTGGCACTGCAGGATTTTAATGTATATGGTTATGAGGTGGGCGTTACATGGAAATCAACAAATGAAGTGGTTGGTTTAAGTTCAGAATGCTTGTATAACAGACTGTGGATAAGTTTTTTGGAGTTTCCATTAAGGGACCAATAGTGGAAAATGTGTCTCATATTATTTATTGTGCTAGAGATACTCATTTCAAACACTTCACTTTGTTTCTAACTACTGCTGTCCTGATCACAGTTAGAAAGTGTTCATGTGAAGAACCTTGAGTAGATGGAACTGGATCCTTCCTCTCTGGAACTCAATGGGAGCTGTGCTGTTTACTTCATTAAGGATTAGATTGGGCCTTTAGGAACAGAGAGTTTAATTACTACTAAAATGGAATGGATCCAGCCCATAGATTCTTTCCTCAGCTTTGAAAATTTCTTTGGCCAAGATGTTTTTAAACAGAACAAAGCATCCACAAAAAGCCTAAAAAGTTCCATCTCTAAATCTCTCTTCAAGCATGAAGGTGGCCCTAGCAGATATGTTTAATAGCTAGCAGTCAGGATATGGTAAGTCTCACAGCCGTGCTTTTGGGCCAGTTGACAGCAAAAGAGAGTTCCCGTGTGAATGCTGAGTGCTTCGGCTAGCTCTGTCGAGCCAATCCATTTCTTCAAAGACTAGACAGTGCTGAACTTAGTAACATGAAAAATGTGACTTTTTTAAATTCTATTTTAAGTCCACAGCTGGATTTTCAGTCAATTAAGATGTTTCTCTTCTTGTGCTTTCTGGTTAAAATATTACCTTAAGTCAACCAACTTATGTTTTAGTCTGCTCTTGAAACATGGAAAGTTAAGCTTGCATTTTTATGATTTTTCAAGACTTTTCCAACTTTTTTTTTTTTTTTTTTAATAAAATCTGCAAGTGGATAGTGATCAGAACCTGAGGTTTCTCTTCTAAATATCTGATAATTCCTGCTAGGATTCCTGCTAGGATGGAATAATCATCCAAAGCATCAATTTTAAAGTCAGTGAGGTCTTGGAAACCCTCCGAATTAACTGCAAATTGTAGTTCAGATTGTACATTCATCTAAAATGACCCTGACTTAGAAAAAAAGGTATTAGCATTATGAGAGAGCTCATAAAACTTTTGGGGTCAAAATTAGGCTCTAGAACTATACTTTGGTTTTCTATTACAGGGCACATAGAGCCAGTCTGGTTTTCCCAGGGTTTTTGTTCATCTGCTTGCCAGCAAACTATTTAAATTGAACTGCATCTCAAATCAGTGCATTTCCTTATAAAGTACTGAGTAAAATTTTGTGTCTTCTGCTACAAACGAATATGTCCTAACAGAATTCATTTTCTAACAGCATTTCCTTTTCATCAGAGTAAAAATTAAGGCTGAATGATGAAAGATGCATAGGCAACACTGGGTCCATATTCTAGTGAGATGGTCAAAGTTTCTTCAGAATCCCACACTCCTAGCATGCTTCAGCTGAACAGCTCTGGGGCTATCTATGCTTCAGAATGCATCTCTTGAAGTAAATACTATTTACCACTCTGTCACTACATTTCTTCTTCATGGTTGCCTGGGATTTTTTGGTGGTATAGCTATGGTGTCATCTCTAGGTTTAAGACTTCTTGATTCGACTGACATCAAGATTTTGTTTCACTAGTCTACATCAGGACTTTGGTTCTGCAGATTACTCTGTATTGACAATTTGTTTACATATCCTGTCTGGGACAGTTATTTCACTGATAACTGCATGGCAGATGGAATCCTTGCATGGCCTTGGACTTGGAATTTATGGAGTCTGGTCTACAGGGACTTGACACACATTTTATTGTAAGGTTAGAGAAGGACAACTATGTTCTGCAGCACACTGAAATGTTAGTTTGGGGAATTAAGACTGACGCTTGCTAGGTGATTTTGCTTTGTTTCGTCTTTCTTGGTACATGCCAATAAATTGCACAGTACCATCTTCTGTAAGGCTCAGAAGCATAAAAACTAAAATTTCTATATCCAGTTACTCCACTTTAGTTTCATGTACTACAGTTAAGAAAGAGAGAAGATGGACAGAAAAGGAAAAAAGAGAAAGTGAGAAAGAGTTGGCGGATGAGGAAATGAGGTAGAGGAACTACCCTGTTTTGTATTGATTTACACACCACAGTATTTGGTTTCTAGTAATATTCATTGTCCCAGGCACATGCACCATCCTTTGAAACAGAAATGTCTTTGAAGGCCAGTCTAACTCAGAGGTTTGTGTGTGTGTAACAGGAGCATTCTAAATGACCTTTAAAAGCAAGGTTAATAGCTGCCTCTACTGTGTCATTTCCTCAGCTATGCAATGGGAAGATTATAAAGTATGGCGAGACTATTATCCCAGATAACTGATGTAGATAGAGTCTGGATATGAATAAACAGAGAAGGAGATAGGTGAATCTGGGTCTTTTATCCTGTAACATCACTGTAGATGGGGAAACATGCCCAATTTAAAGTCATTTTTGACTTTTTTTTTGGATTTTCCTCAAATCCACTATCCGTATTTGTGGATTTGAGGAAAGAGCAATGGGCTTTCACTTAGCAACTTTAAGACATTTTATTCTTAGAAATAAAGATATTTTATTCTTAGAAATAAAAGCAGAACCCTAAAAGGCCTTGTCTTCAGCAGGCAAAAGTGCATTACTTATAGCTGGACCATCTTTCTAAAATGCACATTTCTGACAAAAAATCTTACTACATTTTGAACAGCTTTTTAAAATAAAAAAAAAAAGGAAGAGAATTATGAACACATGCAGTAGTCTCAGGTACTATGATGCTTCATTTAAAAAGCAGCATTAATTATACTTAAATATACTTGAAAGTAAAAACTGTTTCACTTCATGGCAAACAAAATGTTTCACTGATTCTGAAACTCTTCTTTTGAGTAAATCGGTAAAGGAAGTAGGCTGATGCAATGCCAAGATTTGGGAATCCATAGCATGAACTCTCCATATCAGGCCTCTGGAAAGAGATTCAGATAAGCCAGTACGCTGGGTAGAAAATTGCTAATGAGATTTAAATTCATCCCTCATTAGAAGATCATCATCTGTGCTTGGGATCCTCCCCCAAAGGCCCCCTGCCCCCCCCCCCCCCCCCCTTTTTTTTTTTAAGAGAGAGTTGTCTCAGTTGACTACACAAGGTAATGATAAGAACATTCACTTTCATGCTTATTTTCCAATTGTGGTTCTGGTTGTTTTGTCCATCTAATCGAACTCACATTCTGGCTGAAGAACATGGCTTTAAAATGAGCCTCTGTTCAGCTTTTCCTCTGCATAAAAGGTTTTCACTTGTCCATTCTGATATGTGTACACATTTCCATATTGAAGTGCCTACCTTTGAATGATGAAAGCCTCATAAAGGAGCATATGACATTGAACCTGTGAGGCCTGTGTTTGTACATGCTCACTTTTCACCTCCACTCAGGCCCACTGGCCCTGTTTAGTGCTGGAAATCTCTTAGGCCTCCCTTTTCCACAGGAGACCCACCCAACTTTCAGCAAATGTCTTCTATCACATCTATGAATTCATGGCCTTGAGGGATGTAGCTGTCTTTAAAGGTCTTTGATGGAAAGTCAAGGGATGAGGGATGGGGCAACTGCAAGACAGAAGGAATCATTTAGTGTCATGATGATTTTTTGAGAATCAGGCTTCAGTTTGTTATCCCACCACAGGCTGCCTAGTGTTTCAATCTCTCCATTCCTCACCTGCCCAAAAAATGTTTCCTTACTTTGCCCTTAGAAACACTTTCTTAAAAGCCGTGATATGCTCAGGCACTTGAGAGGTAGGGGTCTAACAAGTATTTATGCCACAGTGCTGATGTTTCTCACGCTGCTGGACACTTGTCTCACTTTTGGTTTGGGAAAGTGCTGATATAATGTCCTTCTGTCTCTATGGCTTTTTTTACAGGCTTTAACTCTCTTCAGCTGTCTGTAGCCTTGAAGTTCACTGTTGACTTTTGGAGTACCATTTCCATCCAATCTAGTGCTGGAAGTATGGACTTTCTAAGGCTCCAGGCTTGTTACTTTTCTGTAATGCTAGTTAGGGTCTCAGCTGCATTTGGCCACATGAACAATAACCACTGACTGACACTATGACATCTCCAAAGCATTGTCTATCCAGTTCGGGTGCAGACCCCTGTTCTTGGTGGAATAAAGCAGCCCTCATCTGAATGGAGAGGTTGAGGGAAACAGCCCTGTGGCTGCATGTTACATGATAACAAAGAAACGTGCCTCATTACCTGGCATTAATGGCAAGGGGGATGTCAGCTGGAAGGACTTGAGTTACTCTCTCCTTCCACCCATAAACCAAAGCATTGGCACCTAAGCCTTATAATTCTGAAGAGTGAAGAGGGGTAACATAGTTACTGCAAGACTGTGGAGCAGTAAAAGGAAGTCCATACTTCTTTAGTGTAGCCATTGGAATAAGATAAAGCAGGAATCTTTTTACCATTCTTTCACACAGTGCTTAAAATGTCAACATATTTAACAATTTATTGTGGCAAAACCAAGGCATGAGAAGAGAGCTTATTTAACAGTGAAAACCAGTGGAATTCCTAAGGAAATTTCCCTCAAAAATGGCCCTCATTGGCCCTGCCTGTGTCCCTGGGGATTCTACTGACATTCTTGCCCATGGCCTAGGACAGCATTTCAGCCTGGCTCCGGCCTGTCACTCCCTGCCCCAGTAATGCTGTAGGATGTCACTCTCCAGCTCTGGCATGGCCCTGCCCAGCCTGGGCCTGTCACTCCCAGCCCCAGCAGTGCTATAGGATGTCCTTCTCCAGGGCTGCCACGGCCCTCCCTAGGCCCTGCTGAGCCAGGCCTGGCCTGCAATCTGATGTCCTGGCCTGGCCTCAGCCTTGCTCTGTCACCATGAACTTGGCTGGATCTCTGGGCTCGGGGCAGCCTCCAGCTGCTGCCCCAGGCCTGCCCTGCTTGCCTCTCTGGCCTGTCCCCTGGCAGTGCCATCATGCCCATCTTCTTGTCCCTTAGGGAGTAGCTGGCCCTTGCTGAACCATGACATGGCACTTTCCTTCTCTCTTTCTCAGGGCTTGGCTGAATTCTTCATTTTCAGTCTGTAAAGTGCAGTTCCACTGCTCTGAAATATTTAAACTGTTTGTTGCCTTCTGTCTGGGTAAGAGGCATCTTCATAGTTTGTGTATACAATTCATCACAGGTATCTAACCTACTCCTCTGTGAGTCAGCTTCCAGGAAAACAGTCCATCGGGAATTCCAGATGGCATATGAGCACAATTCAAGGGAAGGTGTATTTGTTATCTCTTCAGTGGATTCATCAGAAAAAGTCTCAGAAAATGTTTCTGCTTTTCCAGCTTTGTTAATTTTGCCTGATTATCAAACCATCGGTGTTTATAATACCATCGGTTTGCCAAACAGTGAACAAGCTTTTGGCGTAGTCTCATGTTGTTTTTTACTTTACACTGGCAAGTATTTAATTGTTTGGGAGTTAGTCCAACGTACACTGCCCTTCCCATTATTGATCACTAGAGCAGCCAACATGCTTTGTAACTGCCTGCTTTAAAGACCGACAACTGCATTTGAAGTGTATAGTCTGTATTTTGTCAGCTGCAGCAGGGAAACATCATTGGAACTGGATCACATAATGTACAGACCTGATAGATGGACTCAATTAAATCAACAATAATATAGCAGTTGGCAGACTCAGTGTAGCTACTCTGATCCTTCTGTAAAATTTTTCCAAATCCTTTTTATTCTCCAAGCCTCTGATCAAAACTTTAGGCCCTTTATAACCCTAATTCAAACATCACTTCAGAGGTTAACACATTTGAACTCCCAAAGCAATGCTTTTAACTTCTATCCTGTGGTCAATAAGAGGCTAACTCTATCTATAAACAGTGTCAGATGGTGTCTCACACATTGCACTTAAGAAACCTTACACCTGATAGTTCCTTGACCTTGGTGGCCTTGCAGACCGGGAAGCTTAAATGACACTGAACAGGGTACCAATGGAGAGATCACATGCTTGATACTGTAAAGCTGACAGTAAACTGACAGTGCCTAGGGTGTGAGGAAGGAGGCTAGAGAGCATCTGAAGGAAGGGAACAATGAAGTCTGTCCCAAAGCAGCAGGTTGGGGTAACTACAGACTATTCTTACAGGCACATCACTATATATTTTTTTTTTCTGTTGATCATATATTAGCTACATGCACGTACTCTAGAGAAGAAGAGAAGATTTATTCCTGGTGGTTACTCTTTCCCTTTTGTTCTTGGTATTGTTGCAAATTACAATAATGTCAGGAATAATTTGGACAAGATAAAGTATTAATGCAGAGCAACATCCTCATTGGGAAACAGAGGCTGATTCTTGAGCTGGTGTAAATACAGAAAGGTTTTGTGATATTGTGTTAAGTTAGTTTGTACTAGCTGAGGGTCTGGTCCAAAGAAGCACAAAGGGGAATTCAACATTCTGTTCTATTGCAAACCCTCTAAAAGCCAAGTGACTACAGGCATGACAAAGTTGAAATTGCATGAATGGATTCAGATTATTCAGTTTTGGTCTGTTATTTCAAGACACCTGGTTACTAGACAAAGCAGTTCAGAAAGTACTGTGAAAAGTAGAGGTACCCAGTGTTGAAGAGAGGAGGGAGGGTTTTCATCCTGGTTTCTTTGTTGAGGATGACTGTACAAAATCTCAGGCAAGGTCGAGACAAACCCTTTGCAATTCTTTAGAAAGCACTGCCTTAGAAAGTGTTGGATGTAATTCCTCAACACCCAACTTTTATTCCCAGATCTCATGCCAGATTTGCAGTGGGTGATTTGTATCAGTAGCAAATAGTGTATGATCTACAGCTGATTCACTTGTACTGTGGATGCAACCCCATCAGCAAAGCTCTGTTCTATATCCTTTTGTCAAGAGCTCAACTAGGACATGACAG
This sequence comes from Oxyura jamaicensis, assembly GCF_011077185.1. NCBI lineage: Eukaryota > Metazoa > Chordata > Aves > Anseriformes > Anatidae > Oxyura > Oxyura jamaicensis. Next base: position 6,523,645 of record NC_048895.1, read on the forward strand.
TTTTACTGCTGTAAATAAGTCTGTAGAGGCAGTTTTTGAAATCCATCTGTGTCCATCAAGATCATTTCTCTTCATGCACCTGATGGATCTAGCTATGTTGACACAAGTTTGTAATACACATGCAGCCCACAATCTATTTCTAGGCTCTCGAGCACACAAAATATTTATTACACATGCCTGTGCTCCGCAACAGCATTCATTTTTCCATTATATATTGTGGGAACAACTTGAACATGCTGTACCAAAAAGTTTACATATGCTGAGCTGGTTGGAAGGATGAAAGTAGGGGAGGGAGATATGATTCTGACATGCTGACTTATTTCAAAGGCTTCCATTTTTTAGTGTTCACAACTGCAAATCATTTGATCACTGAGTTGTTACAGTTCAAGTTTGCAGAGAATGATACAGAGAAAATTATTTTTTTGTTTGTTTCTTCTCTCCTTCCCATGGTTGGCCCATCTGAGATCTGTGAGTTCTTCAGATTTAGATTATTGAAATTAATCAAAGTATGAATGAATGTAGAAATGAATGTAGAAAATCAGACAATTTCAGAAATGACTGAACTGATACTGACTGGTTAAAGACAGTCGAATCTTGAATTAAGGGCTTATAATGTCAATTATTGGGCAAGCTTAAAGTGGCAAAGAGGACAAGAGTCGCGATTGCCACCCTTTTTCTAGCACAACATTTGAAAATACTTAGTCAAGATGATGAACATTTTTGATATTTTCCCCTCCTACCTTCTACCTCATATTGATCATGTACTGGGCTACAAAGGTTACCATAGCTTAGGTTTTTCCTTCTTTGAATATAATTACCCAGAAATTCTCTCTATAGTTGCTGTCAGAGGCAGGTAAACTGTTTATACAGCTGATTCCTGTTTAGTGGTATAATGTTACTGTTATTTATTTTGTAGGAAAACAGTGAAGTTTTTGTTTATCTCCAAGTTTATTTTCTCAGGGAGCAGCTGAAAAGCTTAAATAATAGTAAATCTCTGTTTTTGTTTTTTCCAGATATTCTACCTTCGGAAAATCTAATTTCCGGATACCTTTAGAAATGTTGGCTTGTAGGCAATTTTCAAAGACATAACATTTGACTTTGCTGATGCATGTGACCCCGAAGTTTTGACAAAATCTTTTCAAAATTTCTCCAATTTATTCTCCAAATGAATAGCAATATTTTCATCACTTGATTCATTTTTTTTTTTTTTGGTGTTATTCAGGACCAAATGACAGGTTCATTGATCAATTCTTTTGTCTATAAACATAGTTTAAACATCACTTTTAAATGGAAAAGATAGACCAAACAATCTGATAAGGATTCCTGATTGTGTACACTGCATGTCTCCTTGTAATTGCATAGCTCTGGACTCACTGGTCACAATACCTTTATTATTAATAACATAAATAGACTCTTCAATCTCTGTTTCTGTAATTTATCCACTGGATTGAATTCAGCATGCAGTTTTGTAGGTCTTTTGTCTATAGCCTGTACCTAGATTGTCCATGTCTCCTACTCCAAAATCACAGCTTTTTGCTGAAAAAAAAAAAAAAAAGAAAAAACAGTGGATGTGGAGCATAGATGTGTATTGCATTCCTTGTTGCCTGGGCGTGTTCTGTAGCTCACCGGTAAAAGATGTATCACGACACAGTTTAGCAATCTCTGAGAAGATGAGAGGGCTGTTGTGCAAGTTACTTTCTGATCAAATTAAAAAAAAATAATAATACTTGTCTCTAAACCCTGACAATGAAAAGAGACAAAGAATGGGAGAGAAATGTTATTGTCTCTCATTTATTCATAAGATAGCATGGTGAAGAGAGCCCACTGCTCCAACCACCTGTTGATACAGAGCAATTTTATGTCCGTGTTTGAAATTAAACTCTGGCTGGGCTAACTGTTTAACTAGTTTTTCCCTTTTGAGTGCATTTTTCCCAACTCTTCCATTTTCAAATAGTCTTATGTAGGACTGAAACCAGCATACACCAGGAACTAGAGAAATGCAGCCCTTTGAGAATAGTTTTGTTCTTTTCCTTGTACTTTGCTCCTCTTTTAGATGACTTTTGAGTTTGAGCTCACCTCTAATGAACGCTATGAGCTTGCTAGAGAAGAGAGCTCTATTCTACCTTACTCTTTTGAAGGTTAGTGCCTGACCTGGGATAACTGACCTCTGCCTCTCTGCAGCGTGTGTTCAGAGGGGATGGCTGAAGTCAAGTAACAGCAGCTGAGTACGAACAGCAGAGATAGCCTGACTTCCCCAGGAGGGGAGGAAGGTTTCAACCATCCAGGGTGAGTGTCAAATGTTTTTCTCACCAGGGAACTCAAAAGGATTTTTTTTTCTCACCAGGGAACTCAAGGGTTGTCACTGTGACAATCCTTGTCCCATGTTACCTTGCTGCTTGAGAAAACGTAATGTAAGTACCAGCCATAAGCTGGCCTGGAATTCCCCACTTAGGCTTTAACAATTTCCTCGATGAGTGGAGGGGAGATTTGATTGTCTCTATCTTTGGAAGGTGATAGAAATACTCCAGAAAAGCATGCGCCAATTGCATGCATTAATGTCTCCCTCAAAAGCTAATTCTCAGCTGAGGATACTGTGCAGACAATATCTCCCATCGAAGCACAGAGCACAAAATGGGATAACGGGGTCTGACATGAGTGATTGATAGCTACAGGGAGAGAGATACCTGCAATGTCTTGTGAATTTCTCAGGCCTGTCGCTGAGAGGCAAGGGCTGTTTAGTGGATGAAACCGGTGTCTCTGAATCCCTGACCTCAACAGATTTTCCTTTGTTACATAAGAGTGAGAGTGCTGCCTCTAAAATAAGAAAGGGGAAGTTATTGTGATCATTTCTGACAGCTACATGCAGGAGTTGCACAGGGACATTTGACCTCTGGATTTTTTGAGCTGTGTGGAGTCTGTTTTACATAGTGGGTACTTTGGAGGGTACCCACAGCATGCAGTTGGTTGTGAAAATCGGGGTTTACATACTTGTGAAAGACAGAGTATAAGTACAACCAGTATAGACATCTAAAGTGACTAGTACTTCCTAGCTTTCCTGGCCATTTATATAAAGTAAGAATGAATACAAATACACATGGAAGATGTGGGCTATCCTACCCCTTTTTCTCTAGTCTCTAAGAGAGCTGTACTGGGGATTAATTAACCAAAAGGAAAAAGTTGACGTCTAGCCCTTTGCTGTCATAATTCAATATAGATACAAATGTACATCAGCATCTGATGTACAGCATCTGATGCCAGGAGAAGAGGGGCCTTATGTCCACCACAGGGCCCTTCAAAACCTTCACAATTCTGGCAAAAACCAAGAAATTGCAGTTAGGGCAAGAAACATTGTTGAAAAACTGTGAATTACAGCAACAGCCACAAGCGTGTGCAGCTTTAGAGATTAAACTCCTCCTTTTTTTTTTTTTTTTTTTTTTTTTTTTTTTATAAAGTCTTGGTCAGCATCCAAAGCAAGGAGCTCATTCTGAGATGCTTTGCAGTTATCCTGTGTCAAATCCAGAACCCTGCAAGGCTTCCTGAGGCAGGCTTGCAGTTTTTGGTGGTTGCCTCTGGTTTTCCTCATGGAGGATCTCTGAAGAGGTATGGCTGTAAGAGGGTCCTAGCCGGCCTGTTCTACCTGTTACAGCCAACCGAATGCAGCTCCACTCGTGGGCAGTCCTGCATTCTCCCTTTGAGATGCAGAGATTGGGTCAGCCCTAGGTGATTCAGTGGGCAGCAAAACACAAGTGCGTCTGCCCTTGGCTTGCGTGACTTGACAAAGCTGAATTGCCTCCAGTGAAGCTGTGTGGGTTTCTAGCAGCTGAAGAACAGCCCCAATAGGACATGAAGAGCTTCCTACTGCAGATGAAGCAATTCGCCACCCACTTCTATTATTAGCAGTTGAAGGGTTTTTGAATCAGGAAGAATGGCAAAATTGACTTCCTTTTTTTGGGGCTCTGAAGTGAAAAATGGGCTGTTGTCATGAGCAGTGTTGAAAAATACCTCCCAATTTTGAGAAAACACACAGCTGTTGTCTCGTATTAATTATTTACCAGGATATTAAGCAGCCATTAATGGTGATGGGAATACATGGAATGTTAATATAGGTTAGGCTGATAATTTAGGGAAATAACTTTTTTTTTTTTTTTTTTTTTTTTTTTTTTTTTCCTGAAAATTGCATTAAACCATTGGACTGCCGTGCATGGCAATAGGACACAAAGTGGGGCTGAGAGCCTGAGAATCTGAATTCAATTTGAGACTCTGTCACTGACACCCTGTGTGACCTCAGGGACCTTATATAAGCTCTGTGTGCCCTGTTTCCCTTTTGTTAAAAGAGTAAAAAAAAACCTTTCTGTTTCTCATGTTTGCCTGTTTAGATTCAGGGGCACTCATTCTTTCTGTACTGCACCGAAAAGAGTGAGGCCCAAGTCTCTTTGTGAGGGGCCCAGGCCTTTGCCATAGAAGTCATTATAGAAAGAACAAATTCTGTATATCTGGAATGTTGAATCCCAAAGCTAAATTAGAACAAGGCAATTCTGGGCTTGAACACACAATGCTGTTTTTTTAATTACTACTTCAATCGTTCATTATTTTTAAAACTAAATACAATGATGTTTACAAAATAAATAACTACATATTTCCTTGTCACCAGCAAAGTGCTAAAAGGAGAATAAAGGAAATCATGTAGAGCCCTTCTTCAGTGGGAGATCGCTCCGAGAGGGAGCGGCAGAATTGGGTCCAGCATTTACCCAGCACTGATCAGTTTAAAGCACAAATGTTTCCTCCTAGTTCTCACACTCATAGGGACCAAGTGCTGCTTTCCTATGAAAGTGCAAGGGTGTAGCTCTTCCTCTTCCATGCTTCCACAAAGTGCTGGAAGTTATCTCCCATGATTTCCTTGGTCCATGCCCCACATGCCCAACCTCCCCACTGTGCTTGGGAGTCACAGCTCCATGCCACTTGCCTGTGATCCAGCAAATTGTATGTGTTCCCCCGGGGCCTGGGTGTTTAAGAAACACGTCTTCTTTCCCTTCAGAGATGAAAAATAGCTGAATAGGGTGACCTAAGACAGTATATCATGAGATTCCCTTGGATTCACAATCAGCCGTCTGCCCTGGATACAGATGGCATGGGATGAGAGTAGATCCCTGAGGGCGAAGACCCATATGCCCGTGTGTGTTTGCCAGTCGTATAGAGGGTCACCCGCTGCAGCACCTCTTTAAAAACTTATCATTAAGCCTGTCTCCTTTGTGAACTTTCTCATTATCATTTCATTGTGCTGTGCAGTTCTGGCCTGGCTCAATGAATATTGACTTCATGCTTGCTTTTCTAATTGAATTACAGGGGAGCAGGCTGAGCCACTGAAGTTTCCTGCCTGCAGTCCTGCTTCCCTGGCAGCCAACTGAATAGAGCCTGAAAGAAAAGCTGTTTGCTTGGGCATTATGGATAACAGAGACCTGTCACAAAGCTGCTACAATGATTTATTAAAAGACAGAAGAAAATGAGAAAGAATCTTGCTCACTTCCAGCAACAGCTGCTTGCTTTGCTTGCCTTCTTTTCTTTCTTTCTTTCTTTCTTTCTTTCTTTCTTTCTTTCTTTCTTTCTTTCTTTCTTTCTTTCTTTCTTTCTTTCTTTCTTTCTTTCTTTCTTTCTTTCTTTCTTTCTTTCA
>NC_048895.1:6529412-6549509 GCF_011077185.1 Oxyura jamaicensis
TTCTTCTTTCTTTCTCTCTCTCTCTCTCTCTCTCTTTCTCTCTTTCTCTCCCTCTTTTTTCTTTCTTTTGTCCTTTCTTTTTTTCTTTCTCTCTTTCTTCTTCATCATTATCTTTCTCTTGTTTTTCTATGTTTATCCCTTTCATTCATTCTCTCTTTCCCTTGTCCTTTCTCTCCCTTTCTGTCTCTTATAATCCCTTTCCCCATCTCTTCCTCTCTTCCATCTCTTTATTTCTCTCCCTCTTCCTCTCCTGCCTGGGCTTGCCTTGCATTATTAAAAATAGAAAGAAAAAGAGAAAACCAAATAATTTGAGAAAATGCTTCAAGCAAAAGGCATCATTCTCCAATAACTTTCCTTGCCTAAGACAGATGTGTTTATCATTGCAGTCAATTCATAGCAAAGAATACAAGCATGTCACCGCAACTGCTCCAGCAAACAACATCCCCATAAATGTCTATGCAGTGTAAGCAAGTCTTGTTTAGGAAAGCTTACTGTAAAAACAAACAAACAAAACTGGATTACATCATAGTTTACCTTTCTTCTCAATGACTGTGATGGTCAGACTTCTATTTGCAGATTATTAACTAATTATATGATTTCTTTTGTCCTGTCATTATTGTTAGCGTTCTTCCCTGATTCTCTGCCTTTTCTACTGTCCTGTACTATTTATTTTCTCAGCTTTTATGGCTTTTCAGTTTACTTTTCACAATTTTTGTGTCTTCTTTCCAATTCTAGCTAGTCTCAGCATGGAAAGTTGCAATATATTACTCCAGGAAAATCTCACTGTTCAGTGGCTGTCATTTTCCTTAATTCTGATTTAATCCTTCTCAGTGATTAATCAGGAATTTATCTTGTTTGGAATAAGTGTATTGGCAACTGCTCTTTGGTAGCTAGCTACTAAGCTGTTTACAAATAGCAGTGAGTTTTTTTAGTGACCTCATTGAAGGTGAGGTGGATTTATTCTCAGGTTTACATGACTTAAAAGATCAAACACGAAGCTTCAGCCAACACTTTGCATTTTAAAGAACACATCCACGGGGCTTATGTGTGCTTGTTTGGTAGGTACACTCCATGTGGAAATGAACTTGCTATTGACTGTAGTTGAAGGGCCCTGTAACTTAATATATGACTTTCTGGCACTTAAATGATTGATATTTGTTGAGAAATAATAGACGGTTACGTTAATTCTCTGATCTGTCTTGTCCAGGTCCTGATTTTTGCAACTATCTCTATCATTGGTAAATTAATGTCTCTTTCTCAAGTCTTCTGCTGTTTGTTTCCCTGTCTCGTCTACTTTGTCTTTAAGCCTTACGGGGCACTGTCCACTAAGGCCGTCAGTCAAATACTTGTATTGTGGAGTCCCCATCTCAGTCAGTGGCACTAAAATGTGAGCAGTTAATGTCATTGTAGTATTATTCTGTTTCATGCAGTGTAACTTATGTATTTTATGTCTTGTCTTGTGTTGTAACAACAATACATAGAAGTGTGAGTAGTTGTGTTATTGGACACGGGCACATGCACATATACAGTGATAGCAGATGTAGGATGCCGTGTCCTTGGGCTGTGCTGAGATGCAGGCTTGCGTAGCCTCCCCTGTCTAAAACTAGGTGCAGTTCAAAGGCTGTATTTGCCAGGAGTTATGGTTACAGGACAGAAAGCTTCCTTGAATAAGTAAAAGGAGTCACTTCATCACCTGATTTGGTGCTGGAATTGGTACCTAAATTGGTCCTGGAATGGGTGCTGTTCCCACAGGGACTTCACTGTCCTGCTGCTTACAGACTGGCAAAACTTGTAACTTTACTGCGACCAGGGTTTAATCCACCTCTTCTGCAAGTTCTATAAAGAAGGGCTATTGACTATATATGTATTTGGGAGCAAAATGTAGTTATTAGCACCTAGGATTTACAAACCACAGCATGAGAACCATAAGCAATTAATGTGCTGAAAAAATGGTGCTACAGTTTCTCTCAGTACAAAAAAAAAAAAGAAAAGTAAACAATAACAATCTTTCACTGTGTTTATTTAGCTATTTCATAGATTGAGGAATTGAGCATAGTTTTTTTCATGGCTAACTTGTTGGCCTGAGTAACAATTGAGCCCTTGAAGCAACACAAATGATTCTGACCTTTTTCTTAGATTTGGGGTCACTGTAGAAAGGAAGTTTTATAAGCCACCTACACACTATTTCTGCCTGAAATTGGGGAGAGAATTTTACTGGATTGCAGGCATTTCAAACCCATGAACCAGCTTAACTTCTCAATTCATGGCATGAGGCTAAAGACAGGAACTGTTTTGTGTGACATTCTCACATCAAGGCTGGTACCCATAAATCAAAACAAATGTCTTTCTGAATGACTTGCTACAGCTCAGCCACAAGATCTGGGCTTGTGGCAGCGACTGCTCGGTGAAGTGCTTTGGCCTGTATTATTCAGAGGGTCAGGTCTGAAGATCATAATGCTTCCTCAAATGTCTGTGACTTTTCGCATTGTACATTATTCCGTGTTTCTAAAGTGTGTGAGAAACAGAAGATTTTTAATTGCTAGTAATTGCTTTTCAGCAAAGGAGACCATTCTAACTTACTGGTTAACCATTGTAACCCAAAGTTGTGTACATTTTCTGAAGGAGAAAGAAGGAAAAACAATCCTTAAACTTTGCAAAGCAGATTGCTTTGATCGGTTCTTCTTTATGTTGGTAGGGATCCTATGTTAGAGTGAGTCTCCTGAAAAGTGACCAGATTGCCCATTGCAGAAAACCGTGACGAATAACATTCCCTGTTCTTCACAGAAAGCATCACTTACAGTGTGATCCCAGCATCCTGCAGCGTATGCTGCATTTGGTTTTCATTTGGTATTTGCAAGCCATGATTACCATTCAGCAAAATTAATCCTTGAGAGCAAGGGATACTCTGTCAAGTCAGGGCTCCAGCTGCATGAGTAGGAGCCTGCTTTGCTCATTCTGGCAGCAGTCAGGAGTAACGCCTTGGATAAGCACTCCTGTGAACAGAGCGGGGAACTGGGCTGGCAGGTGCTGGTCTGAGCTCTGTTACTGACTTGCCAGCTGATTTTAGACACACAGCCTCATTTGTTAGTTGCTTCCTTTTCCTTCCTACCCTTTGTGCTCTTTGCCCACACTGTCCTGTCCCCAGGGCAGACTTATTTTCTTTATATTTGTACTGTACGTAACAGAAGAGTCCTCCTCTCTTGCACTTTTTGGAGTAGCTCCAAAAACAATCCTCATGATGTGCTGCCCAAACCATTACCCTACAGAGTGTGCAGGATGCTGTAAGCCTGTGCATGGTACATAGATGGGTGCCTGTTGGTCCTGCCAGGCCCCACAGCTTGAAGCTCTCTGCACAGAGTGCAGTTCAGGAGGGAGGGATGAGATGGGGCACCCCGTGCTCGCTGCTTCACCAAAGGGCTACGTGCTAGGGCATAATGGAAAACAACGCTTTCTGGGTTTCAACACTGTTACCTCTGCCGGCAGCCAGCCCGCTGCAGCACCTCCAACGTTGTTTGCCACCTTTGCCTAAAATATAGTAGCAGGTAAATCCCTGACTTGCTTGCAGAAGACAAGAGGGCCAACTTTTCCAGAACTCTGGCATGCAGGGCTCCCTGTAGGTTTATTAGCCTGACATCATGCTGTGGGAAACATCTTAAGAGGCTCTGAATCACTGAAGCAACCTCTTAGTTTTAAAAAATTAAAATTATATGCACTGCTCTCTGAATATAAGTGTTTATCAATCCATTTAATTAAATACGTCTTTCTTAATTTAACAAGTTTTGCTCAGCAGGGCAGTGATAAATGCATAGAGTTTCACACTCGCGACAGGCATGTTTAAAAAGAAGGTAGGGAGGGAAGGAAAAAAAATGCAACAGAGCTCCCTAAATGGTAATTCAACTTAATTTTTTAACAAGACTGTTTTGGTTTCGGAGTGATTCCATGACCTACAGCAATGATCAAAGTGATGCCGTAGTGGTGAGTCTCATACAGCCAGAGTACTACTGAGTGTGCCACGGCAGGCTCTGCAGTGTTTAAACAATCTAGCAACCAGGTGCTTTGGTTTCCCCTGTATCTGTGCTGCTGGATTGACTGGATGCTCAGGTCCTTTATCCAGTAGCCCGCAGCTTAATCAGGACCATGAGAGGTACAGAGAAGGAGTGACAGAACAGAAAGATAAAGTCTTCAGGTGTTTGGGAGATCACCCAAATTTCCCTTTCTCAGCCACAAGATAAATACTTTTAGTTACCCTGAGTGGTTCCATATCGTTTGGCTATTTTTTGGTCTGATGGACTTAATGCTCAGTAGGAACGATGTCTTGCAATCAGAAGAGCTTTTCCATTTCACACTGAAGGGAAGAGCTGGCTCTGCATGCTTTGTGTCTGTGAGATTAAAGCAACAAGCTGGAGGACACTTTGTGGCATCACTATCTTGGTACTTATTGTAAGCAATCCCTGCAATATATATGTAATATACTTTGTAACCTTTGCAGCTACTTCTCAGAGGAGTGTTTCAAGGCACAAAGGCTGAAGAATTTGAGAGAGGCTGGTGCGTTTCTCGGTGTACATGAAAACTAGTTCGATGCTGGCATAGAATTGCTCCATGCTTAGACCATTTATTAAAGTCTAGACGCAACATAAAAGCATGTAAATTGGTTCCAGTTGTCTCTAGTAAAAACTTCAGCTTGAGCTGGGAATTGATTGGTGAATCTCTTACCGTAATTAAAATTGACTGTTAAAGTTTCTCCCACTTAATTGGTAACACTTTCTTTGGAAGTCAGCGAGTTAAGATTCTTGCTGGATCATTTAAAGGAGTTCCTGGGTATATGATCAGAACGCAAATGTAGTTTTATAGAGAGGTTTACAGTTATGTTCCACCCTGGTGGTCTTTCATCCTGTATCTTTCCTATTTCAGTTTTATGCTGTCATTCACCACAGCTTAATTGTGTTTTGATAAAAATGAAACGATTGCTGACGCATTTCAGACTGAGAGCCGGTGATATTTTGAAGCTTTCAGTAAGCTGAGCTGAAATACTGTGCTGCTCAAAGCCCCTGTCTCCCTGCAAGTCTTCATTTTTAATTCCAGCATTTGTTAGTTGATTTTCTATGGATTCTGATAGGCATCTATAACTATGCTCTGAGTGTCCTGCCAATGGTGTGTTATTCAGTATGCCTAAAGGCTGTCCCGTGAACAGTTTTTCATTCTTTCTTTAGGAGGAGAAATGTGTGCAGTCTAGTCTTCTGTTTCAGATTTTTAAAAAATAAAATCACACAGGTTGCTACATTTTTGTGTTAATGCCACTTCAACACAGCACATCTTATCCTGTGAGTACCCAGCAGCAAAGGTTTCAGTGGCTTTTAGCTCTTCAGGGATATCCTTCCACAGTCTTGGGACAGGACCAGGTCTGGAGGTTGGTGTTATTCAGGATGGCACTTCAGGACATACTCAGCTCTCTTTAAACATAAGCTTATGTCTTGTCCGGACTAGTCATGGACTTAATCACAGCATTAACTGCTCTCCTGATTCAGGCACTAGAGATCCACTTAATTCTCCCCACAGTCACAGTATTTTTAGCACACCCCAGCCAGTGCTTATCGTTGGTAAAATGTAAACGTGTCAGGGGATCATATTGCATCTGATATTATATGCACTGCAAACATATCATCATCAACGAGACTGAAGACGGGGAGCTTTCGTAGCAGTGATTAACAGTATACAGAAAAGACAGGAAGAAACTCAAAAAGTTACTTGGCTGGAGGATAGCACAGTTATGTGTTTGGAAATTGTTTTGGAGGATGCCATAGGTACTTGACAACATACAGTGATGTGTTCAGAATCCGTCATGGAGTGAAAGAAAGCATTTATTGAATCTTGTTAGCTAGCCCTCACAGCCATGAAAATTGAGGCCAGTTAAACTTTTACATGCCATGGTGTCCCTGCTTGCATGTATATAAACCTGTACCTGAAATTCTTCCTGTGCCACCCTGATGGGCATAGCAGAGTTCGGTGCATAGGAGATCAAGCTCATTCTCCATGCAGTTGCTTGAAATGAAGCATGGTGTCACCAGGACTGGTGCCAGGGCCTCTGAGATCAAGCCCTGGAAGTTTAAAAGGTGTTCAAGAATAACATGTGGGTCTGATTGCAAACCACTGAAATCCCTAGGGATACTGCATTACCATCAGTGGATTGCAGGTAGGTGGTGTGGGTCACTCAGGCTAGGTGAGTCAGCATCCTTCATATTTAGCTGATTCTAACACAGGTATTGCAGAGGTGCAAGTTTAGCATTTAATTTATTCTTAAACCCTCTTGTGAGTCATTCTGCCACCCTGAACCAAGGGCCTCTGGTAACAGAATTCCAGAGCTGTGCAAATTATATCTGGACTTCAGTAATGATTTTCATTTTGCTAAGATTAAGCTGCCTAAACAGTCCTTGCTAAGCCAACTACATACGTCTGCTTGTGCTTGTATCCCAGAACAGTTCTGTGCATTATACCATACTGTATTCCTTTCAAAGCCACAGAGCCACATCTTACCCTCAGCATCAGGCCACCAAGCTACAAAAAAAAAAGCAAAGTCTTGAAAAAATATATATACATTATATTTTGAGGTGGACATGCCATTTACACAGACAGTTGTCTATCATTACTTTTGTCAGCTTCAAATATATATATATATATGAGTACATTACAATACCATCCTTATACCTCTCAGTTAAAGTAACGGTGTGAAAGGGAATGCAGGCATTACTGTGGAGAGAATCAGGGATGTGATTTTAACGCTCCTGTAAAATGTCTCAAGAGAGATTCCTGAATAAGATTTGCTTTTTCTCCTTCTTATGCTGTTGTAGTGTCTTTCCCAGTAACAGGCTCATGGTTGTCTCTCCTTTTCTGTATGTATATTTACATATATACATATATATATATACATACTCAAGCATGTGCTTGCACTCATATTTACAGCACTGAGCTCTTCATTTTATTCTGAGTGAATTATTTCAGTTCTGCAGAGGGGAACACAAAGGCTGTGCGAGAATATATGGCCCCTGCCATCCTTGACAATGACTCCTCAGTTACTCAGAGAATCTGCAAAATCTTTTTGGCTTTAAAATCTATCCTCCGTATATGAAAAGATGAGTTCTTGATTTGGCCATTTTCTCTGCTTTTGACAGAGGATCAGTGGTAGAAAGTGGTGATGAGCATGCCCAAAGAGATTCCTTTAAGCATTTTTGCTTTTCTTTTCATGTATGCAGCACGATCCAATTCCTTTTAAGCAGCAAGGTCATTTAAGTGTGCCATGCCAGAGGTTTGCCATTTTCTCCTCATTCTTTTTCTTAAGTCTTATTGTCAGCCATGTTCCCTTTGACTAGCAGAGCAGCTGCTTGCGGTCTGCTTGTGTGGTTATAATCCCATTAAAAACCCCTCCATTATGTTGCTAATATATTTATAAAGAAACGAGTCACCTGGGATGAATGGTTGATATTTCTCTCTGGACATACTGTACTAAAACAAAATCATTCCCAATCCCCTGGCTTGTTAGATGCAACCAGTTGCATTTGTCATGGTGCCAAATTGGCTGAAATAGCTGAGCAATTAATGCAGAACATGCTTTCCTGTGTTTGCAAAGTACTTACAGTCATCACTGACAATCATATTCTCATCAGCTCTTTCCTGATGGTGCTGAGATGGCAGATATGCTGGGGCTTTGGGAGCTTACGGTCTTTCATGGGAAATATGAAAGGCACTGAAAGAACACCCTGACAGAGCAGGTAAGGAATCTGACAAAAAAGAGCCCTTAAAAGCCATTTCTAAATAGATAAGCCTGTAGGTTTTTCTCAGCCATTTCCAAGTATGTAAACCTGAGGAAGACAAAGTAACTGTTGTGGGGAAAGGATTCTGCAATATCCCTGGATCCATCTGTGCTGACTTAGATGTGAGTGTCGCTGAATGGGCACTTCAGAGGTCACTTCAGACTGGTCTGAGCGGGGTACTGGTCACAACACTCAGACCCATGCAGACTCAGCCATGGCTGCAAAACCCACCTGGGGTGGCTGAGTGAGGGCTCAGGCATTTATCCCATGGTAAAAACCCGCCTGAGGTAGCTCAGTGAGGGCTCAGGCATTTATCCTGTGATAAGGTTTGTGCTGCTGCCACCTCTAAGCGGCTATGGGCACTTCATGTGGCTACTCCCAGAAGAGTTGCAGTGATTCTGCCTGATTGGCTCTGCCATTGGTTCTCTTTGTGTGGCCTGAATTTACAGGTAGGGTCTTTCTCACTTTCATCATCACCTGAGGGCTTGCCAGCAGTCTGCCTACAAGAAGAACCTTTGACCTACTGCAAAGAATATTTTTTCTGGGACCTTGGTGAAGCCCAGTTATCATCCCAAACCTTCTGTCTTTATTCAGTATGGCCAGCTTCAGCATAAGAGGCTTCTTAGAGCTCCAGCCATCTGGAAAGACTTTCCTTTATCTCTTCATCAGCTCTCTGTCTCGGTTGAAATCATCTCTCTCTTTCCTTCCCTCTGTTTCATAAGTTCATTCTGCTCCTGCTCTTGCTTCTTTGTGTATTTACAGCATTTGTATTGTAAAGCATTTTCAAGTCCAGGGTTGGGGGACTTTGTTTTGTTTGAAGGAATGTTGTAAGATGAGCTCACCTCGCGTTGAACTGTGTTCTGAACAGGAGGCAGAATGACCTTCTGCAGGAGGCAGTGGGCTGGGAGTTAATAGGTTTGGGTGCAGTTCTGTGCTTCAGGATGGTCCTGTAACCCTGCGCAGGTCACAGAATTGCTGCGTGTTTCACTTGTCCACATACAGTCTACTCATGCAGTGTTTTTCTGGTTGTTGGGGCAGATACTGTGATGTGTGTGTTTTCCTAGTGCCGAGCACGAAGGCGTGGGCTCCTGACCTGACGAGTATGGGGCTGTGGCTATCTGCTCGTCTGAAGGCAAGGGGACCGGGAAGCAGAGCAGCTCAGACCAAGCTGGCTGAGGCTAAACACCGGGCTCACCAAAGCAGCTCCACTGTAAGACTACCTGACTGTGTAGACTCTTGTACAGGCCTGCCATATCGAAGTCTGTCTCTCTTGAATCTGTGTTCTTGACACCTGCTAGCCAAGCTTTTCTCCATACACATTCCTGTGTTGCTCTTATGGCTGCTCTGTGTCCTGAAGTGCACTGACTGAGCCAGCTGGCCTGCAGGAGCACCTCACTTCGATACGACATCTCCGTTGCAGATTGAGCCCCACTGTGATGTGGAATTTTTTGACAGCAAACTACAGTTATGGAAAACCAAAACTACAAGCACTATCTATAACTGGAGCAGTGAATTGCAGGGGTACAATGCACACAGGAGAACAAAGCGTTCTGCAGAAAGGAGTCCTTCCAAAGTGCAGTCTAGCTGCCTTTAACCAAAATGTCTAATGTACAGCTTGCCAGTGGCTTCAGTCTCTCTTTTCATTTCCTCTTAGGGGAAACAGTTTGCTGGAACTGCTCTGGTCTCCGCACACTGCTATGTTGGCAGCAAAACCTGCAGAGCCAGCTTTGGGAGCCTCCTGCCAAAGGTGTTAGGGAAATGCTGGTGGGTAGCAAGCTGGGGTAGCTCCCAGGTCCCTGAGTGCAGCCCAGCATGTAGGGCTTCAGTTATCTCTAGCTGTCAGGAGGTCCCCGGGGGGCCCTGAGTCAGGGACACAAGCCTGAGTAGATTTGAGGCAGTTCTTAATTGTGCTGGGAGGTCAAACCGCTCTTCCTGGCCATCAGGACTTGAGGTCACAGAAAAAACTGTCTTTTACCCAAGCCAGACACTCTTCAGTCATAGGCTGAGTGCAGCCTGAGGGGAAGCAGGGGATCCAGCCCAAAGGTCTTTTTGAATGTTTCCATTTCATGTGGCTTGGTATTGTAACGTTCTCCCGTGGTTCTAGAAAGTTGTGTAAAATTGTGAAGCCAAAGCAGCATTCTTCCTTTAAAGTTTCAAAATTAAGAAAAATGGTTGTGGGGTTGGAAACTTGGGAGAGATGTGCTGTGGTTATCTGCTGGTCCAAGAATAAAATTCCTATGGCTTTGTCCAAAAGCACTGAGTAGTTGTGTGTTAAAAAATAAAATAAAAAATGAATTCAAGTAGGACACCTTTTTAGTGGCAGCTGGACAATGTTTAGAGGATTCGAGAGGCCGCACATTTCCTTCTCATATGCCTCACTGCAACTCAAGTAAGTGCAAGAAGTGCAAGTCAGAATATTTGCTGGGGGAACTGGGCAGACAAGAGGAGCAGCAGGCATGTAGCTCATGCAGCCTGCAGCAGGGCTGTGAAAGGAAATACACCTTTGACATGGGCAGAGCTGGCATGCAGCTGGCCAGGCTGCAGTGTTAACCGCAGGGTGCCTTTTGGGCCAGGGCAAGATGATGACTTTTGCAGCCATAATACGTTATAGCATCCCGGCAGCTACTCAGAGGTACACCTTAGCTGCTTCGAAGGCACGGAGTTGGACTGATTGTGACCTTAGTGGTGGGTCTGGCAGGAGATATCCTAGAAGTGGTTAGGATTTGAGCAGGAAAGGTTCAGTGGCTTCTAGTTGCTTCACCCAGAAGGGGCCAGACTCTCATCTTCATATGTGGGATGAAGGAGGTTACACATTAGCTATGCATGAACAGGGAGATCCATTTATACAGGGGCAATCCAGGCTCTCCATGAGATTGATAAATGACTCTGAGAATGAGTAAAAATAGTTGGAAAAGCTTTTAAGTTTTTTTGTTTAAATTTAACCATCAGAAGTCAAAACATTAGCGGGTGTTTAGAGAAGTGCCTGAAACTTGGAGACCCTGAGAAGAACCAGAAAGGGAATCAAAGGGCCTGGCAAAAAGAAAAAAAAAAAAGGAAAAAAAAAGAAAAAAAAAGAAAAAAGGAAAAAGGAAAAAAAAAGAAAAGTAAAGAAAATTAGTGCAAGAGAGATTAAGATTAAACAAGCCCATCAGAATAAAGCTGGTCAACTGAGAGCCTGCTCCACTGAGATCAGCTGCGTGCACTGGGGCCTCAGGATATTACTGGGAGGGAGCCAAAGAAAGAGAAAATCTCTGTGCTTTGGGTTGGCTGGGGAAGTCAAAGCTGGGCCCGAATGGGTGGTGAAGGAGGATCTAGCTGGATAGGAAGGAGTAAAGTGTGGTGGGGGTGGCTGCATGGAGAGGAAGGGAGAAATTACAAAGGCCCCAACCAGCTATGGATGGTAAATCTGAATAATGGGGTGGCCAAAGGGAAAGGAGTTCTTGGCAAAGTCTGGAGCATTAATGGGAATCCAAGTACCACTTCGGAGCATCACTATTTATTGCCGTGCTGTCGGTTGTCATTGCTAAGAACCCTTTGTTATATCATGACAACCTGTCTTAGCTGCAATGGCCATAACTCAACCTGCTGTGTGGCTTCCCTGCCTCCCCCCAGCTCAGGTCCCGTGCGGTGGCTGGTTAACTTGTTCAGTGCCAGCTGCCCGCCTCCAGCCTTGCACATCAGTGGTGATTTGGGTGAAGAACTCATTTTGGCTGTTACAGGGCCTCTTGCTGGGCCAGAGTTTCTCCTTCCTCTTAGCTCCCGCTAAGAGATCCCCAGTGGTGCCAAAGAAAATAGTGATAATGTTAAGAAACAAAGCCTTGGCTGTTAGTATATTTATTGCGCTCATTTTCTTTTTTATAAACTTGTAAAAAAAAAAAAAAGAAAGAAAGAAAGTGAATTTGTTTTGTTTAGCCTTTGTTTGTAATTATTGCTGTGATTATGTCTGTTATCGCTGCTCACATTGACCACTGGAACCTCTGGGCCGGGATTGCTCCTGGCATTTAGGGTCCTGAGCTTGATTTTCTTGACTCCGGGATCAAACCCACAGGCTGAGCACTAAGGAATTCCTGCAAAGATTTGCATGTGCTTCATTTTACATGCTGGGCCCAGCTGTGAGCCTGGCGATGGCAAGGAGCCCTCTTTCTCCCCTGCATGGGATTTGCAGGCTGCCAGACCCTGCACAAGGGAAGAGCAGATGTGACTGGCCTGTTTCTCCTCTGCTCTCGCATGGAGCAGGGAGTGAAATGGTGCTGCGGCTCCACCCTCCCCAGCACGCCAGCAGAGCCAAGCCAGTGAAGGGAGAGGGAAGTTGTCTATGAAGAAATGAGCACTAATCCAATGCACATCATCCCAGAAGGAAGAGAGACTTGTCCCTCTCCACAGTCCCCTGCTTGCCTTGCTCAAGGCTCGGCGCGGCTCTGCACAGGCTGGATTGCGGGATGCCCGCATGACCCGCTGTCCGTGACCCTGTCCGATCTCAAAGGCTACTCATGGTGTGTAATGTTAAAGATGTGTGTCAGGGCCTGGGGCTGTTCAGGCATGTTCCACATTGCAGGTCTCTGTTGTGTTATATTCTACAAATGCAATTTATCCTGGAGAACTGAAGAGTCGCTGCTGCCAAGAAAACATCAGATAATCTGAAATGTGTCTACCTTTATGAGAAGACCATTGTAGAATGCATAGAGGAAAGATCTCCAAAAGCAATTCCTCACTTCTCATCTAATGGCTTTAATTAACCTGAGCAGTTTTGCTCTTGAATTGTGCATACTTCAGGGACCAGCTCAATGGCACTCTTCCGGCTGCTAGGAGAGTATGAGCATGACAGTTCAGTTATTGCTGTGCATTGTTAATATGGTTGATTTTGGTCCTACTCCAAGAGAACCACTAAGAAATCATGGAAAATGAAGGGTAACACATTTTTAGAAAGGATTCTGGATAATTTTGGCTATAAAACAGGCTGCATAATCTTGGCAAAAAGTGGATGAATTCATTATCTGCAAATAGTGGAAAATATTATAAATGGCAGTAAATGAAATAAATGGGTGTTTCCACTGTAATATGCTATTCTCTGAGCCACCCAGAAAGAATACAGCTTGGTTTACTGGGTGGGTAGTCCTAGATTAAGTGAAAGATCATGTTCATATGCTCAAATACTTGTTTGGGAGTGAGATATTTTATGCCTTTGTTGCAGAGGGAAATCTATACATTTTACATTTAAGAAGCTGTATTTTACAGCCACGTATGGATGTTGGAGTGAAGCTAAAACTCTATATGTGCCATATATCTGTTTGCATTCCACAGCTAACCTCATTTTCATTTGCTCTACTACACCTTAAGGGTTTGGAGAACTCAGTGACTCATTCTAATGGAAAGTCACTGACCCTTCTTATTAGAAGAAATTGATCTTTTTGTATAGTTTGGATTTGTTTATGGGCCAGCACTCTTGCTGTGAACACTTGGAATTAAAGTCCTGGCAGTTTTTAACAGAAAAACAAAACAAAACAAAACATGTTGCCCACTAATGAGCAGAATTTGGCTGGGTGCTCTTCACTCCCACTTCTTTGGCCTTGGGATATATCCTGCCTCTTGAGATTCCCTACACAACAAAGTGCCTAAGCCCATGCGTATCTCTGAGCACATGCATAGTCTCAATTACATTTGTAGGCCTAAGGTTATTCATGTGTAAGAGTTTTGCTGGATCAGAAGGTGCAATTATGCAGCTGCCTTATGTTTGAGGAAGGCAGTCACAGGTCCTGCATTTTGTCACTCAGTTCGGCAGGGTCAAGGTTTAACTGCTCATCTCAGAGTGCCTCTCCAAAACTCCAATGGCTTTAGTGGGAACCAGCACCAAGGATGAATTGAATGTCTGTGCCATATTTTTGTCATTAACACCTGGAACCTTTATCAAATAAACCTGTTTCTTTCATCCTTTTGCCTGGCAGTCAGGTACAAGACATGGTGTCAGGTTTTGTTGAGAGTATTTGTAGGTTGTTATTTCCACATCTCAATACATCAGGTGGTTACTGGTTTTGATAATACCTTTGCTACAGTTCTTACTTCTATATTGTTTAAATAAAAGTTACCTCCATCTTGCCTATATTATATACTTGTTAAGAAAGGCATTTCCTCCTGTGCTTTGATAAGATCACGGACATTTCCATGGCAGTTTTGCTGCCCCTTTTCCCAGTAGTAAATACTATTCCAATTTGCTATTTTGCAAAGAAAAATGCATACAAAAACCTGCACCCATGTTCACATCTGGCTCTTTATATACATGCATATGCTTTTACATACACATATGTATATATGTTTATATTTATAAGTTTGTGCACATGTATGAGTACATATATCTAATTGATTTTAATTAGGTAAGTTTAAGAAGCTCTTACCAGCTACAGAGATATTACTAACTCTACTGGTATTTTTCCTCTGAGGATACTTTAAATGTATAACCACTGCTTATATGCATTTATGTACTATGCTATGCATGGACAACTCTGTGTTCTCATGCCATGTCTGCTCTTGCAGCCATCGTTCTGCATTTATAAACAGCTGCACCCCGAATTCTGTGAGTACAAATAATTGCAACTAAAGAGGTGAGCATTTATAGCTGGGATTTTCAAAGGAGTCTAAATGAGTTAAGCACCCAAATCTCATTGAATTTGGTTACCTAATTCCTGTGGCTTCTTTGAAAATTCCAGCCTTAATTAACTATTTATCTTAATTAACTAACTCAATCAACTATCTGTGAAACAGGCAGGGTAGTGGAGACATAACACGTTAAACCTAGTCAGTTTTGGTTGCACAGTAGCTACCTCAGAATTTTCCAGCTGAGAGTAATGGCTTTATTATTGGCATCCACTATCAGTGGATCAAACTGCAACATGGACCATAAGCATTACCATCCATCCCAATTTTAGTGTGGCTCTCAGGGTCTTTGAGTTGACTAATTTTTGTGTTTAGACTTGCTAACGAAGGTGGATGGTGAACTTCACAGACCTCCCTTAGGCTTCATCTCCACCTTTAGATGCTCCTGGGAGTTCCTTGTAGAGACTGCATTAGGGATAGCTCCCGGGGAAGGTTCCCACCAAACACTGAGCCATATGATTTGCCACTTTACCTTGGTGGCACCTTAATCCACATAGAGACATCTGTGTTTGAGGAGGCATCTGTGTTTCGCTTGTTTTTCAGCAAACGAGCCAAAAGAAAAAAAGAAAAACAAGAAAAAAAGCTTCTGAGTCTTTACATTACCCTGCCCAATACTTATTTCTATTCCATAATAGCTTTGCCTTCTTGCATCTTTTTTTTATTATTATTATTTTATTTTATTTTTTTAAATCTGTGTTTCAAAAAACTTTGATGTGGGTTTTTTATTTTCTTTTTTGAAAGACTATTCTGCTAAGTATGGAAAGCCACAGTTTTAACAGTTCCCCTGTTTGTTCAGAAATAGTATCATTCATATTTGGCATCAGAAGGAAGACTATACTGAAGTCCAAATTTACTCCTATTAAATTAAACCTAATTGAAAAAAGGCAAAGGCATTCATTAACTAGTTAAACAAATGGTATTAAATGTATTTTTTATTTAAAAGAAGAAAGAAAACAACTTTAACTAAAGAAACGTAAGTGGAAGAGTAGCTATTAAAATGTGTGATGGAAGAAGTACACGTTGTTGAAAACTTAAGACGAAACCACAAACATGTATAACAATAAAAGAAATGTACCTCCTTGGCCATTCCTCTTCTCTGTTATTCTGTCAGATGTTTCTGATTTGAATAAGAGCTCTCGTTCATGTCCCTGAGCTTCTCCTTCCATTTGACTTTACATTGAAGTCATAAACCTGTAGCCATGGAGACAGCTGTGACATCACACATGTAGCATTAACTTCACCACAGGGCAAAATAAATGGCTGGGATGGCCTGTGAGGAGAGAGAACCTTTGTTTGAACCAAAAGCCAAGATTATCTGAGTCTTGGCCTGGAGCCCGGGACCCCTAGAGCCTTCAGTGGGATCACAGCCCTGTCTTGTAGGCATGGAACAAACAGGGCCTTGTAGCAGAGACCCTCTCCTGGAGCTGATGGTCTCCGTAGGCAGGACATGACACAGAAGAAAGGAAGCATTATCAGCTGTGCTTTAAGATTGGAAAACTGAGGAAGAGAGAGTAAGCAACTTTACCCCAGGTCACAGAGCGGATTTGAGGCAGAGCCCAGAGCTGTGCTCAGATAACTCAGCAGGAGCTGCTGGAGATGCCGAAATGCAGGAGTCAGAGCCTGTTTTTACACATCGGTTCCAGGAAGTCTTTCCCAAGCTCTCTTCAAAACTGAGAAAATATGCAAAAGGCAGTAGAGCTTGGGACAAGTTGAAACATTGCTGCAAGCCTTTTAGAAAGTTCAAAATTGCTTTGCCCTCTAGGAAAGTTTGTTTTAGGAAGGTGTATATCTCCAGACCCACATGTGGGGTGAAGTCTTTCATGGCAGTGTTCCCACATACTTCCTTGGGACCAGGATTCCACCCATGGCTTTCAAAGAGCAACATCAACACCTTGACTTGCATTTGAATGGAAAGAAGGAGCAGATCTTGCATAGATCATAAACATAATAGCTGTTAAGACAAATTAAATGGGTCTTGGCAATTGATGAGTTTTGCTTGCATTAGGCCAGTGATCTTAGCAGTTATGAGGTTCATCTGCATCTTTGCTCCTGCTGTCAAGAGCTGGCACTGCTTGTGTTACAGGCTTTGCCTTTGTGGCCAGCAGGCTGACTGCAGCAGCGAGCCCCATGTGAGCCTCCCCGTTCAGACCACCCACTGGTTACAGCTGGCATGGTGTGTTATAGGTGGCTGGCTTTGAGAGTAGCTACGAGAGGTGGATTGCTCCCAGGTGGCTTACTCTCCATGTGCTCCATACTTTCAGGGGGAAATCACCAGTCAGTTATTGGCCCAGCAGCCAAGGCATCAATCAGATTCTCTCCTGAAGTCAACGTAATGGCAGTGACTCCTACCGAAGAGGGCATTTTCACCCACAGTCTTACCCCCACCAGCACGCAAAGCCTCCAGCTTTGTGAGAGCTACGTGGAAGGTTGCCATACCACACCCAAGGATTTGAACTTCTGATGACTTTAATGAGATCTGTGTGGCTAAATCCCACGCAACTCTCAAACTGTAGGGGTTAAATCCATTTCGCTTTTGCCTGTTAGTCTGTGGTTGAGAAAAAAAAATCCCATGTGTTTTAAATTGTTTTAACTGATAAGTCTGGCCAGCAATCGAGAGTAAATCATGGTATCAGCACACACCCACAACCTAGCCTGATAAATGTCTACATTTTAAAGTGACATAAATGAGTCATGAGAGCAGAGTTTTAATTAAGAGGATTAGAAATGTCAGAATTTTCTTAAATCTGTTACAAAAAAAGACTTACCCCTCCACTACAATTTTGTGGGGCAATAAACTACTGTGATTTGTATAGTATAATTTCAAAGATAATTTAGTAATTTTCTACTTTGAATGCTGAGGCTTTATTAAGGCATAGTATATCCAGAACTTGTACTTTTATTCCAGTAATTGCTTTATCATGTTAAGTTATTAATCTTTGTGACTGCAATACCTATTATATTAGAAGAGGCTTCTGTAACGCTTGACAAAAAACACAATCAGAGTATCACACCACTTCAGGCCAAACCACATGTTCTTTAATCAAGCAAAAGTCTTTATGAAGGTGTGTACAGCAATGAATTGGTGGAACTCATGCTAATTCTTGATTATAAAATCATGGTGGCTGGAATAAAATCCTATTATTTAAAGTCTAAATTCTCAGTGGAGCCACCTTGTCAAAATACAATAGTCTGATTTGCCATGAAGTGTCAAATGGTGAAACGTATCAGTCACAAAGCCAGATAGAGGAAAAAGAATTCTTAGACAATCAGTAGAAAAAGAGGGAAAGAGAAATTCTTAAAGAACTACTTTGCATGTGCAAAAGTTGTTTTCTGTTGAGTATTATTCACAATTCATTTATGTTTGGATTCTGACAGCATTTAATGCCAAGGGACTACCAGGGAAAATATTTATCAATAGCAAATTTTAAACTAAACATTTTGAACAGAAATCCAACAAATACAGATGAAAAACATCTCTAGAATTAGAGCTGATCATGACAAAATGAGAGAGGGAATTCTGAGCTTCCAGGCTCAAGGCAATATTTGACTGTAAAGACAAGGAAGACACATTGTGGGAGTTAAATTACTACATGTTGCAGCAACTGAGACCTTATTGATTCCTCAGGGAAATCTGCTGCTGACCACTGTAAGAGATAGGATATGAAGCCAAGCAGACTGGGTCAAATCTTATAAGGTGGCTGAGCTCTTCCTAAATTATTCAGGCTGGAAACAGGCACTATGCCAGCTAATTTTTGTCATTACCAGTTAGTGAAAGTTGAAAGTGAAATACTGGATATTTATAAACAACTGTTAGAGAAATTTATAAATTTCAAAATCCTCATGAGAAACATTCATTATAAATTTGAAATAAATACAATTTTAAAGTTTAAATGGACAGACATTAGTATGAATTTATTTGCTCATCTATAATGAAGGCTTATTT
The DNA here is from genome assembly GCF_011077185.1 of Oxyura jamaicensis. Taxonomy (NCBI): domain Eukaryota; kingdom Metazoa; phylum Chordata; class Aves; order Anseriformes; family Anatidae; genus Oxyura; species Oxyura jamaicensis. Next base: position 6,547,809 of record NC_048895.1, read on the forward strand.
TTTCCTGCAGCAATAAGTCTTTCTTTAACGTGCATAATCATTGCACTGTGTAATGTATTTTATAGGGCGTGGTGATACTCCTTGTCAGCTACCAGTACAGTGCCAGCATGAGCAGCTAGCTGGCAGTGCTGGAACCAGCCAGGACAAAGTAACGCTACATGTTCCCAACACCACGCATGACCTGCAAAACTGTGTGAGAGATCAGTACAAAGAAGAACTGGACCAGTTCAAAGCGAGGCTCTGTTTGGATTGTGCTGGCTTTTAGGAAATGTAGCTCTTGTGTGGAGAGCTGGGCTGATTATATACACACAGATTTTCAGCCAGTCCTTTAGACCAAACACCCTCTCCATGCACCTGTCCTTGAGGGTCCTCAAATTATGTTAATTCCACTAGTAATGTTAACAGATACACCTCAGTTTAAGGGACTTTGACATCATTTCCTACACAAGCATCTGTGCGGATTGGACATAGATGAAAACATTGCCACTTGGCCAATTGAAAGGCAAGTGTTGAAATATTTCTGCTGGGTTAAGAGCAGTTCTGTTCTTGCTTTGTTTCATTTCCCAGTCTTTATATAGGAACGACAGGGCTCTGTATTTTATCATTACTGTGTACTAGGGAAACGGATTCTCTGGAAATTGAACATTTTTGCTAAGAAGCTAAATTTTTATGGCTTGGAGCATTTACTAGCTATGTACACGGGAGCAAAATCATGGTGAAGGAGAGATTTGTCATTTCCTGTATGTGGGTGGCTGTGCCACCACGGATGTCCATGAAGCGCACCCCAAAGGTTATCGTTTTATAGGAAATGCAACGTATTTATATTCTACCCATCACCATGCTCTCAAGTACCTTGACAGGTAGGACTGTGTTGGTTATAGCAACTAGCACTAGGCAGTTCTTAGGTATAGCTTCAAATCTTGGTTTTGATTATAGCTGTCAGAAAGCCATCTTTTCCTGTTTGCCATTTTCTGAAATGGAAGCAAGTATTGCATTGCCAACTTCTTGCTTGTGCTACAAATTTATCTTAGTTCATCCTGGGGTTATAAGGCCCCACCTAGAAGCCTGGCATATGGCCAACGCTAGAGGGGAGCTATAGAGCAAACCTCAAGAGCGTTCTTGAGGTGTTTATTTTCCTTTACAGGCATAGGGTCAAAGAAAAAGAAAATGCATGGGAACCCAAAAGAACATGTTAAAGGATGTTTTGGGGCATCAAGAATTACCTGATGGCTCAGAGGCAGCAATTTTCAAAATAAAGGTCCTGAGAGAAAATCATGGTGTTAAAGAAAGGGCTGTTTCCTTTTCAGCAGAAAGATGATACGGCAGGAGACAGTTGCAGGAAAAGAGTGGGAAGACTTAACAGAAGAGCATTTCAAAAGGCCATACTGCAAGGCATGGGTTTCAGGATGAAACTTTAGATCCCGTGAATAAGTCTGCCTAACTTGAACAGTTTTGCTAAGTAACAGCTAAAGCGAGGGACTGAAATGGTTCCTAGGCTCATGGATTGGCTTATAATTTTAAAGAGTATTTTGGCCTTGGCTTGCTTTATAAGCAAACAGGTTGCCATTATCATGTTCAAATGCCATTTTTAAGAAACATGGGGTAACTCTAAATCCTCTTCATTTGCCTGCCTTCCTTCCTTCCTTTCTTCCTGTCTTTCTTTCTTTCTTTCTTTCTTTCTTTCTTTCTTTCTTTCTTTCT